>NW_016157132.1:724758-734251 GCF_001687245.7 Rhagoletis zephyria | reverse complement strand
TGATATCTGCCATGGAACTCGCTAACTTTGTTGTTGTTGTTGCTTTTCGACAGGTAAACACAAAGCGAATATTTCTAAAAACCACGTCATATCCGACCAAAAATAGGAAATACCCAACAAAAAATATGTCTAATCGCATTTCAGTTAAACGCCAAACTACGTCGACGCGCCGCACAGTGGGGCAAAAAGGGTTGCTGTGGACAAATCAATTTTGAGAGCCCAAATATGAACCGATTTCATGGCTTTTTACTAAATAAAAGATAATCAAATTCGCGTCGATCTATCCGTGGTGATTTAAAAAAAACTGTAGTGTTTTATTTATTTATGTTGAAATATTAAAGAAAAACCATTTTGCTTTTGAATGCTTCCATATTACATTAGCATGTGTATGTGGTGTGAGAAATTTAGTTTGTATGGGGGTGCCACGCCCCCTTTTTGAATAACCCCAATTTTTCCCATGAGTTTGGCGATGATATTATATATCTCTATACTAAGTTGTCCGACTCTACGATGAATACTTCCGCGGATATGTTGTATGAAAACTTCAGTTTGTATGGGAGGTGCCACGCCCCCTTGATATATCGAAATTATTGATATTCTTTTATCATCCTTGGAGGGTCTAGAGTCGATGTCTAAAATTTCAAAAATATCGGTATGGCTGTTCTCGAGTTTTTTGAACAGAAGAAACGGCTTTCAAAATATATTTTAGTATAGATAACAAATTGATTTAATTTTTAATTAAAACATTCCTATGGAGAAGTGTTTATGAATAATTTTGCAAATAATTGCAGACATTTGAAATTAATTTAAAGTATTTTCCAAAAAAGTGGAAGCGTTCAAACGTGAATTTTTTTTTCTTTAATTTTTCAACATAAATAGACGTGAAATTCAATTATCCCTTATTTTAATTTTTTTTTAAATGAACTTGAAATCGGTTCATATTTGAGCTCTCGAAATTAAAATGATGACACATCAACCTTTTTTTGACCCACTGTGCGGCGCTCCCAGTACTAAAGGGTGCGCGCACTTTTTCCGAACAAACTCGGGGGGGTCAGTCGCGTGTTGCCGCCGCGACAATTCGTCCTATGCAAGTACTAAATACATAGCATATGTATTAGCAACATTCATGAATACAAGCGTACAGTGAGTCAAACAATGACCACGTGTTGATTTTTTTTTAAATTTTAACAATGGTTTACAACTTAATTTTTTGTTTGTTAATTTCTATTTCTTTTCTTAAAAATATTGTCCAAGTTTTTGCAAAAACCATATAATTAAAACTTTTAAACTTTATGCAAAATTTAGGAGAAAATTTGTGAAACTTAGGAATTAATTATATTTGCATCAACATTTCAAAGTTATTAATCTAAAATTTTGGAATGAAAAGGCAACACTTTTTCTAGAAAAGATTTTTGTACTTTTTTCCATATAGGTAAGCATGAAATTCTTGTAATGCGAGAGACCATTCACAATAAAATTTCAAAAAATCAACGCCAGTTTTTTGTAAATTGCCCTTGCAATATAAACAAAAACCGCTAAAGCAAACAAAACAAAAAACAACGACATTTGAAAGTTGCACCTCATTACACTATTGGCGTTTTTTTTTTTTTCTAAATAAAATATTGCCTTTTCATTGTCCTCTCCTTGGTATTTATGCGAAGAGGGATCAGAGAAGGCAAAGTGTTTAGTAGAAAAGGAAACGCAATAAATTTATATGGGCTACAAAATTGCGTACGCAGATATTTTTTAAAGTTTCAGATTAAAAAGTTTGAAATTTTGATGCAAAGTTGTTAAATTTTCCTAAATTTTGCATAAAGTTTGAAACATTTATTCATATGGTTTTTGTTAAAGTCTGGACAATATTTTTTTAGAAAAACAACAAAAAAAAATATTAACTTGAAAAATATTGTGAATACCAACTCGTGGCAACTTATTTGCGTCACTGTATGTATGTAGATAGTATAGATCTGTGTTATGCAATCTTGCGCACCTACGCGGCAGGTAATTATTACAGGCAGGCGTCTGGCAGGCCCGGGCAAATATGAAGCGTAAAGAGAAATACATACATACATATATATGAAAGTACATACGTACGTATGCTGCTTGAACAAACTGATAAATGTATCCATGTTCTAATGTTACGCTAAAGCAATGGTTCTGGCGGCCTCGCTAACCGCATCCACAAAGTGCTAATACATTTAAAAGAGCATACATCCTAGGGTGTTAGATTTTTTATATCTTTTGTATTAAGAAAACAACGTCAGAAAATTTTATTAGAAATCTAGAAAATATTTAATACAGTACCCGTTGGTGGTAACGGTTGAAGAGGAAGCTCTGCTCTACGATGGAAAGACTAGGTGCAGCTGAACTTGCCTGTGCTTGGCATTTCGAATTCACATCAGTTGGCCGGAGAGAAACGACTAGCGCCATTCAAGAAGAAGTATACGATCCTTTCAACAAAATAGCATTTTGTTCTGGTCTTCCTTAGGAATTTTAAGATGTTGGTAGATCCGTCATGGACATTCGAAAACAAAACTCCTGTTATATTCTAATAATTAAAATGTCTGAAAACTTACTTAATTAGATCATTAATAGAAAAAGAACTGTTGAAAGTTAGTTGGAAAAAAATCAAAATAAAATAGTTCACCCAGCCTAGTATTTACAAGTAGACATTGGCATGGATATTTGTTAAAATAGTAGCTTCATTGTTCTGCTCTTCTGGTCTGGGGACTGGTCGGTCGTGTGGCAGCTCGCCATGTCTGATTGCTCTACTGAATATCCATTGTTTTGGTTTGTGGTGCGAATTATGCTGTATTTGCACCATTTTAAAATGGTTATTAGTGCAACAAAAGCAACAATGGGACGAAAGTGGTCGAGAGGTGCCACAAAATGTACATGAATTTCATGCATATGCGAGCGGGTCGGCTCGTGCGGGTGCTTGCGACTGCCTACGTGCTGTTTCCGTGCTAACATATTTATGTACGTATGTTTGAAGGTACATATATGTACATACTTATGTGCAAGTATGTATGCACCTACACGCGCAATGCGGTCATAAAACAAAGGACGNTTTTATCTACACTTACGAGATATTTACCTACAATGTACTTACATATAGTTTTGTACAAATTACGGTCCCTCCGGCAGTTTAAAAGCTTTGAGTTCATCTAAGCCTTAACTTACCATTTCGTATCGCTGCTGGGGCCAACTGGATCCTTCAACACTCATATTTCTTCAAGGGAATACTGCACCAAGTGTAATTTAAGCAGTTTATTTATTTATGGATGGATAAAAGTTGCATGTAAAGGCAGTTGATGGAAATCCCCATCAACAAAATCAAATTTAGGCTGCTAAATCACAGCTGTGTTTTCCAACTGGAGATAACCGCAACAAAAGAAGTGGCCTAGATGTCGGGTAGCGCCTGACATATATACCTCTCAACCGGCACAAAATACTTCGATATCGAGCATGTGTGGGTTTCAAGCCATAGGCAAATTGTAGAAAACAGCAGGTCCGAAGAACTGGCAATATTAAACTGGATGGGCGTCTATTCAGTTCGGCGAGCGCTGGGTGAAAATCTTGGAATGCAAGGTGGGTTAGTTCTCCTGGCCAGGGGGTTCTAACCTAACATACTGTTCAGGAAATTTTGATCGATTTTTTGCATCTTCCATAAAGTTTTTAAACCTTCTTTTTTGGCGGTATAAGAAAAGAGTTTAGTTACGTCTACTAAATATGTTTCTCTCAACATATGATTCGGTAATCGTTAGATTATTTGGTTATAGTTACCAAATCTTGTGCCGAGAGAAATATATTTTCTCAGCGCACGATAACATATCGCAACAACAGCTAATGTTATATAGTACCATAAATATGTAGGTCTGCCGAAGGTTTTAATATTTCATCAAAAATACCGACAACCCTTTCTTAAGTAGTAGTGAAGTTAAGCTATCATTTTTGCAACTGAAATCAAACAACACACAAATATGAAACAAATATTTATGTACTTACATATCGGTCGTACATGGCAGCCGCTGTAGTCGAGTAGTTCGATCCCTGGTCCGAGTATCAACCCAAAAACAGATTTCTTTCTATTAACATTCGCACCTGGGCAGGCAACGATAAACCTCGGCGTGCATTTCTATCGATTTTGTTATCGATTTTGTTATTTATTTTGTTATCGATAATTACATCTGTATGTATGTATGTACGTTTGCGGTTTTCGTATTCTTTTGGAAATTTTCTTTTCTATCATGGCGCTAAAGGCGCCTTTTTTAATCAATATAAATAGATCCCAAAGAATGAATATTATAAACGTACATATTCTTTGAAATCACAAACATTTTTGGGACGATTTTTGTCGACTTGAAAATCGACTGGCAAATCGACTGAGAAATCAACTAGCCAAAGCATTTACATGAGTCGACAAAGTCGCATGCTGCAAATAAATTTTTTTTCCCCAAATATGAACAGTAGAAAAATTATTTTTAAAGCGTGCATAGAAATGATTCGAATACGATTAATTAACGAAATGCTTTGCGAACAACAAAATATAACAAATTGTCAAGATGTCAGCAATCGATTGTACATATGTACACATTTCAGGGTTGCTTCGGTTCGGCGTCGACTCGCAACAGTTGAACGCAAGTCTATTTTGGCTCAGTCGATTTTTGTCGACTGCGGCCGGTTGAGTTGCCATTTACACTGGTGAATTTTGATTGAACGACAAAACGACTAGAAAATCAGCTCGCGTAAAGGCAGCTTTATGGTCCCAGGGGGTCGGTAAAATTGTTTAACTTGTAAACTTGTCATGTATTCAAATATATTGAAAAACTGCATTTCAGGGTACTACTTTATATATATACAAGCAAAATTTGAAATTTGGGGGGGGGGCAGGCTCAAGCACCCCCTGCCCCTACCTGGCTACGCCCATGCTACAGGGCGTATACGTTACATACGCAACAACGAGTTGCATGAGTATGAGTAGTTATTTTTACTTTTCTTAGTACGTATGTAATTTTTAAGATTTAATTTAAATACAATTTCGCGATGGAATCTTATTCTTTGTACAAAACTGAAGATAATGCATTTTCTAAGAAAAACATGTTTTTGACGAAAAATGTCACAATATGTTGTATGTGGTAGCCAACACAATGAATAGCTTCCAACTTTAAGCTTGATTTCTTTTACAATTTCGCTTGAACGAATACCGAATCGTGCGGTTGACCACTGAATGCCAGCAGTGTCTCGAAAATCAAAATGTACACAACTCCTATTTTATTTTCGATTGCGGTCAAAAACCTGCAGCTTACACAACAAACTCTCTTCTCTGAGCTCAAAGATAGAATGAAAAAAAATAAATAAAAATACTCACATATGTATAGGTAGATACGTCCCTATATGTATGTATATGTGTAGTATAGTCTGCTCATCGTCATATCAATGGTATCTATACCCATATATGTATATTATATAGTATTTACATTTGTATAACCTGTTCGTAAACGTCGCCAGCGCAGTCGCTGCACAGCAGCCTCCTCCTCTTGGACCAACATTTCATCTAACTTCCATTAAGATTTTCATTTTCAACTTTTCTCATACAAAACAAAAAAAAACACCACACACACTTTGTCATGCAACTCCCTTCATATCTATGTATGTATGTAGCAAAGCTTCCCTGTTTCCGAAGTTTGAGTTGTTTCTTCTCTTTGAGTTTCACTTTTTTGTTTGTTAGTTATGTGTACATACATACATACACACACGTACATATATGTACTCATATATGAATGAATTTTCACTCTAACATTTTTTATATTTTAAGCAATTAATATTTTTTTATTTTTTTTAAGACACACAAATCGTAATTATTTTAATAAATATTACGCTTTCTTTGTTTCATTCATTTATTTTGAGTTATGATTTTTTGTACATCTAAGCTCTTATATACAGAAATACATACATACTTATTTATGTAGATGGATTGTCTGTGTGTGCTTTTGTTTATTTATTTACATAGCCAAATCAATATGTATACCTTCCCAATATATGTACATACATATTTAAATTACTTTTTTAAGGTCGTTCAAGTGGATCGTTAATGTTTGTTGGCATAAATCGTTAGTTTTACTGTCTCCTGCTACTTGTTTATTGTTCTTCCTCTCTATCCAAAATCAATATGCCACGAGACAATGTTTATATTTTTTAAAGCTTCTTATGATTTGTAAGTACATACATTAGGGTGCCACATACCTTTAGACGTGTATATTTTCATTTAGGCCTAACTAAGCTATGTGTGGATATATAGAATTTTACTGCTGCAGAAAGACGAAACGCTGTGCCGTCATGAAGTTGAAGTTGTAATTAAGATCTAACGTGGTTAGAAAAAGTCTCATCAAATTGGAGCGACTTTAACCTGATTTTTTTCCAAAACCTATATATATAATAATGTTGCGTTCGTATGTCACGGTCGTCAAAATTTGAGAACAGCTGAACCGATTTGAAAAATTTGTTTTTTGTCTTGTTCGTCATAATACCAGGATCAATGGTATCACAAAAATTTGGACGGTTGCCACCTATTTGAAATATTTTAAACCCAATTAAATTGATATAATTAAAAGAATTAAGTATTGCAATAAGGGATCAAAATAAAGAGGTTTAAGAAGAATAACTGTTGAAAATATTTTTGCGGAGGGTTGCCACGTATTTGAAAATTTCAACTCAGTCAAATTGATAAAATAACGTTTTAACGAGGTATTCTGCTCAGCAATTAGGCTAATTTTTAGCTCAATGGACATAGCAATAAGTACAATCGCAGCAATTGGGGTGAAAATAATCGAATCCACTTGATACCATAGCATCAACAAATATTCACTGTCTGGTGTACTTTATGGACCGGTGAAATCGTTGGTCCTTACTTATTTAAAAAATGAGAACAGCGAAAACGTAACTGTCGAAGTCGAGCGCTATACAGTCATCGATTTTCGATTATTTCGTGCCCCAATTGAATGGAATATTGAATGAACAATAGGATGGTCCAAAAAAAGCTTTAAATGTTAAGCTTTCACCGTTAGAATTTTTCCAAATGAAAAAGAGGATACCCGCATTTTTTTGTAAAAAAAAATAAATTTAAAAATGCCTCGAAGTCCATGAAGTTTTTTACGTAGAAATGGTATAGAATTTTTTAAAATCATCTCCCCATTGCATCTTTTGGGTTTTTTTGGGTGACCTATAAATGATGGTTAGTATTAAAAAATGGTTCAATAAAAAATCGGGTATTGATGTTTTCCATAGGTAAATACTGAATACAAATTGTTAAAAATTACTACGTGAGGTAGGGTTTTGGCATAGAATTATAAAATTTCCGGAAAATGGGTGTGGTCCTGCCCACTTATGATGAAATGGTGTATCTCAGTAGCCGCTCTACTAGTCCCCACCAAACTTGGTACGTAAATTGCTTGGAGTCTAACTAAGATATCTGTTAAAAATTTCAGAAATCGGTTAATAACCACCCCCACCTCAAAATTAACGATAATTTACAGAAACATGAAAACTCCGATAAATCAGTAACTAATTTATTTTTCCACATAAGCTGTAAGAAAACAATTTGTAAAATAAGCTGACCTTTCAGGGTTAAAGAACGGTTTGTTAAGTTAAAGTTTTGTTAAGAAATGTTAATAAAAGCCAAAAGTGAAAATATAATGATGCAATTTTTCAAACTCGTGGTCTGGGCATCGGAAAAGTAAGGTACCATATATATGCCCTAATAATCATGCCTATTACGGTATCCGACGGATGCCATCCGCACAGATATAATCAGAATCGTACAGTCGGCATAAGTGAGTGAATGGTATCTGTCGGACCGGAGTATTTATAATTTGCATTGCTTTTAATGTTGACAAAATATAGTACATTTCCAAATAGTTTTAAATTTTACGAGTATGCACCTACATTTAAAAAATTTAGAAATTAGCTTCACATTAAAATACAATTGCCGCTTGGAGTCGGCATAAAACTGTAGGTCCCTCCTCTCTGTGTGACAACATCAAGGCGCACGCCACAAACCGGAGGAGAAGCTCGGCCAAACACTAACATATGTGTAAGCGCCAATCTATTATTATTATTATTATTATTATTATTATTATTACATATACAAAGATTTGCAAATATACAATTTGTAAAATAAAATTATATCAGTGCCACTCTTTGTTTGTTGCTAAGCGCCTGCGCGCTCAAAGACGCTCCACAGTCTGCTGATTATATAAGGAGAGCGTGTTTTTCTACAACGCACCTGCCGCTGAGGGGAGGGAGGGTGGCGCCTTCGCAGTGCTACGCGAAACATCGCCATATCGACCATTTTATAGTAAAATCAAAAATCGAAAATTTCATTGATGCCGAGACTTCAATTCGTCTTCACATTGATGTAGCTGTTACTAAACCTGTTGTTGTTGTTGTTGTTGCGATTCCAGGTGTTTGTTGTCTTTACTGTGCTGTGGCTGATATACTCAATACTAAATCGTTTGTTTATTATTTGCTTAATATTTTCACACAAATTAAATAATATCTATATTTTATTGACAAGAAAACACTTTTATCAATAATATACACATTCACCAAAACATTTGCAAATGAATATGTACTTATGCATATACATATGTATATATACATACATATGATATTTAGTAACAAACACACCCGTACAGATGTAAAGTGGCAGTGCGGGCTTCTATGTATAGCTGCTCCTAAACTAATTATCGATACTCATTAGAGATTATTTAATTACTAACAGCATTTGGATTTCTTTTTCTTACTCAGCGAGTACTAATATGGAGAATAAATAAAACATTTATTCTTGTACATATATACATACATATGTATGTACATTAGACCGAAACACCTGAGTTTAAAATACTTTTGCAAGGCAATTCAAAACAAAAATCTTGGCCTAGCCTGCGGGTCGTCGTTTTTTCGAAATTGCCTTGCAAAAATGCCTTAGACTGAGGAGTGTACAGTAAAAATTTTATTCTGATCTAATGTACGCATGTATCAGAAATCTTAAAAAAACCGAACAAAAAATTAAATTGTATGCATATTTAACTTTAAAACTATATGGAAACCTTAAGAACCCCGGCGGCGCGGTTGAATATTAACCGATTTCAAAATAAACAAGTAAGAGCAGGTGCTATAGGAGATAAAGCTTATACAGCATAGATTTTGACGATTTTATCAGTAGACTTTGTATTATTATTTATAAAATATCTTACGAAATTTATCGGTTTTAGCTCTTCAAATAAAGGAGTTTTACAGTAAAATCCCATAACTGAACAATCAGATGTATGGAAGATATATGTTGTAGTCACCCGATCCTTGTTATTTTCACTGTAAGTATTTGTTAATAATGAGTGAAAATGGTGCGAAATTTCATGTTCCTAGCTGCATAAATGGAGGAGTATGATAAAAGACCTCATATCTGAACAATCAGTTGTATGGGGCTGCAGGC
>NW_016157132.1:672881-724733 GCF_001687245.7 Rhagoletis zephyria | reverse complement strand
AAATATGGGCCTTGTTTCTTCAGTTCTGGGAGGCGGCTGAAAAGAAAACTTGATCATCCTAATGTAGATGCTATTGATATGCACACTTTTGTGTGTACTTTCGCTTTTATTATCGCTGCTAATTTTAAGATTCAAATAAAATAATTGAAATTATGAGAAATGCTTAACGTTGAAACAGCTTCTGATTCTAGTATAAATTAATTTTTTAAATGTAAATGAGTAAATAACTAATGTTAAGTGTGTGTATTCATATATGTGAAAACTTGCAACTCAATAGCAAACCAAATAATTCAAATAATACTTATACAATAATGCGGCTGAAAAAAAACGACAATGGTTGTAGAATAAATTATACTACCTAATTAGAAATGCAAAACTTTGAGACAGGTACTCATGCGCCCATACCCATACGCGTACGCAAACATATTAAAGTAGTATTTTTTTTTGAAACATTTATTAAAATTTATATTCGCTAATAATGTGTTGATTTCATAAGCAGCACATTGCAGGCATCTGTTAATTGTACAGAAAGGTTTAAATATGAACGCAAAACTTTACATATTTAGAACTGCTACTTTGCTTTCAGCCTATCACAATTTTACTATATAAATTAGCAAATACCCAGCGTGCTTCAGTGCGCCTTGAAAGTATCTGTAATATTTAAATTTTTTCATCAATTTAATAGAATAAAATTTTTCAGACAGCTGGCAACCCCCTTCAAAAATATTTTCGGCAGTAAAATTTCCTAAACCCCCGCAATTTGATACCCATATTGCAATATTTAATTTATCTTATCAATGAAATTAAATTAAAATTTTCAAACAGTTGGCAGCCTTCCACAAAAATATTTTCGACTGATAGCCTTCGTAAACCTCTTTCTTTTAACAGCAATTTTGGAATATGTACTTTATCTTATCAATTTACTTAAACAGCAATTTTCATACAGGTGGCAACTCTCTTATTATTTTTCCTGTATATTTTAAGTTGGACCTTTACAAATGTATCGGTGAAAATGGCTTTCGATTCCATGCATTAGTTTTCGAGTGATGCGCGTACAAATATATAGACCGACAGATCGACAGACAGAAATTCTAAAAATTGTTGATATGGCTTCTGTTGCTCTAATATTATTAATATTAATTTTTCTTTAATATCTATAATGTAAAGATATCGGCCTATTCCAATTTTATTATAATTATGTTAGATACAAAGTAAATAATTATTTCATATTTTTCAAGTTCGTTAAACAATTAGTGAGTAATCATATACTAATAAGTACATGTATGTAGGCATTTCTCTTACTAAATGTAAGAACAAATTATCCAAAAAGTCATTGTCAACTTATAATGATGCTTTGTTGCCAAAATGAATACTTATTTACGCTCATTACAAAAAAAAACATAAATAAATTACACACAGATGTTTACGCCGTCTTTAGTCTATACGGTTGTGCTTATTTTCTTTTTTCAACACAAATGCGCCTATACGTTAAAGTAAACATATGTATTTATAAATCGTTGGTATTCCCCGCTTACCTTCTACCTGCAACAATCGAGATGCTGCTGCACACTAATGTTGTTGCAAGACTTGCATACTTGAAGGATTTTCCTTACCTAAACTAAAAATTTACCGCATTATAATAGCATGGGCATAAATGGATTATGGTCAGTTTTTTGTTGTCTTCAGGGACCTTGACCACTTTACACATCTACATACATATGCACATACCTATACCTATGTATTATTCGCTATGGTCATCCTAAATTCATTACTTATACCGCTTTTGGGTGTACTGTTTATATTTTAGCATTTATGTGGTTTTGCAACATATTCTACTTATGTGAGACTTAACCCTTTCGTTGTATTGTTCTAACTGTTTTCTGAATTACCAAACCATTTAAAGTAGTGCATCTGAGTTCTTTTGTTTGGTCTTGCATTGTTTTCCATTCAGATGAAGGCTCGTCTACATATTGTACCTACATTCATTTTTCATGCTGAATATATTGTCTTTTACGAGCGTCGGCTACTGGATATTAAAATTTGGTTATGTTATAAATTTTTTCTTTGTTACTTGTTTGCATTTAAATGCCTATACGTGGGGGCATAATTTACAAATGTGAAAATTTTCTTACATATACATATGTATAAAAGTAAAAGAAAATTCATGGAAATACATTTATTATCTAATATACAGGAGCCAACGTGAAAGGTGTTGCCGATATTATTTTTAGTTGATTAAAAAGATTGTATACTCAAAATCACAAATGCACTCCCAAAATCAGCAGTTAGAGCCAAAATTAAGTTTTTTGGGGGCCTCATAGTCTTTTTTAGTTGCTAAACAGTGGATTTATAGGCGCTCATAACGATATACATATGTACAACTTACAGTATAATTACGGTGACTTTTCGTACCGATTTTAGCGGGAAGGTACCGATTTTAATAAAATGTCCCGCTGAATATTTTTTTAAAAGTCGCGACGCATAAGTGTGCCGATTTTTCAAGGTTATAGTGACCCGCTCTTCGTTATTTTCACTGTAAGTCTTCTGCTGATAACGAGTGACCACAGTGCAAAATTTCATGTCCCTAGCTACATAAATGGATGAATTATAACGAAAAATCTCATATCTGAACAATTAGTTGTATGGGAGCTATAGGTTATAGTTATCCGATCTTTTTAATTTTCACTGTAAGTTTTCTGTTGATAATTATTGAAAACAGTGCGGAATTTCCTGTTCCCAGCTATATAAATGGAGGAGTTATAACGAAAAATTTTATATCTGAACAATCAGTTGTATGGGAGCTATAGGTTGTAGTGAACCGATCTTTGTAATTTTCACCATAAGCGTTCTGTTGATAATGGGTGCAAGTGCTGCAAAATTTCATATTCCTAGCTATATAAATGGAGCAGTTATAACAAAAAATTTATATCTGAACAATCAGTTGTATGGGAGCTATATGTTATAGTGGTCCGATTCTTCCGGTTCCGACAAATGATTAATACATTATAAAAATACACCCACCTACCAAATTTGATCCGGATATCTCGAAAACTGAGAGACTAGATTGCATACAAACAGACGGACAGACGGACAGACGGACATGGCTAAATCAACTCAGCTCGACGTTCTGATCATATAAGTATACATTTTAATGGGTCTATCTCTTCTTATTCTGGTACTTACAAACATCGGACCAAAGTTATAATACCATTTCATGCTCATGAAAGGTATAAAAATATGGGCCTGGTATCTTCAGTTCTTGTTGGCGGCTGATAAGAAAACTTTTGACCATCCTAATGTACATGCTACTGATATGCACACTTTTCTGTGTACTCTCGCTTGTAATATTTTATTATCGCTGCTAATTTTAAGATTCAAATAAAATAATTGAAATTATGAGAAATGCTTAACGTTGAAACAGCTTCTTATTCTAGTATGAATTAATTTTTTAAATGCAAATGAGCAAATAACTAATATTATGTGTGAACAACAAAAAATATGAAGTGTTTATATATGTATGTGAAAACTTGCAACTCAATAGCAAACCAAATAATTCAAATAATACTTAAAAAATAATGCGGCTGAAAAAAAACGACAATGGTTGTAGAATAAATTATACTACCTAATTAGAAATGCAAAACTTTGAGACAGGTACTCGTGCGCCCATACCCATACGCGTACGCAAACATATTAAAGTAGGTTTTTTTTTGAAACATTTATTAAAATTTATATTCGCTAATAATGTGTTGATTTCTTAAGCAGCACATTGCAGGCATCTGTTAATTGTACAGAAAGGTTTAAATATGAACACAAAACTTTACATATTAAGAACTGCTACTTTGCTTTCAGCCTATCACAATTTTATTAAATAAATTAGCAAATACCCAGTGTGCTTCACTGCGCCTTGAAAGTATCTGTAATATTTAAATTTTTTCATCAATTTAATAGAATAAAATTTTTCAGACAGCTGGCAACCCCCTTCAAAAATATTTTCGGCAGTAAAATTTCCTAAACCCCCGCAGTTTGATACCCATATTGCAATATTTAATTTATCTTATCAATGAAATTAAATTAAAATTTTCAAACAGGTGGCAGCCTTCCACAAAAATATTTTCGACTGATAGCCTTCTTAAACCTCTTTCTTTTAACAGCAATTTTGGAATATGTACTTTATCTTATCAATTTACTTAAACTGCAATTTTCATACAGGTGGCAACTCTCTTATTATTTTTCCTCTATATTTTAAGTTGGACCTTTACAAATGTATCGGTAAAAACTGCTTTTGATTCCATGGATTAGTTACCGAGTGATGCGCGTACAAACATATAGAACGACAGATCGACAGACAGAAATTCTAAAAATTGTTGTTATGGCTTCTGTTGCTCTAATATTATTAATATTAATTTTTCTTTAATATCTATAATGTAAAGATATCGGTCTATTCCAATTTTATTATAATTATGTATAGATACAAAGTAAATAATTATTTCATATTTTTCAAGTTCGTTAAACAATTAGTGAATAATCATATACTAATAAGTACATGTATGTAGGCATTTCTCTTACTAAATGTAAGAACAAATTATCCAAAAAGTCATTGTCAACTTATAATGATGCTTTGTTGCCAAAATGAATACTTATTTACGCTCATTACAAAAAAAAACATAAATAAATTACACACAGATGTTTACGCCGTCTTTAGTCTATACGGTGGTGCTTATTTTTGTTTTTTCAACACAAATGTGCATATGCGTTAAACTAAACATATGTATGTACATATGTATTTATAAATCGTTGGTATTCCCCGCTTACCTTCTACCTGCAACAATCGAGATGCTGCTGCACACTAATGTTGTTGCAAGACTTGCATACTTGAAGGATTTTCCTTACCTAAACTAAAAATTTACCGCATTATAATAGCACGGGCATAAATGGATTATGGTCAGATTTTTGTTGTCTTCAGGGACCTTGACCACTTTACACATCTGCATACATATGCACATACCTATATCTATGTATTATTCGCTATGGTCATCCTAAATTCATTACTTATACCGCTTTTGGGTGTACTGTTTATATTTTAGCATTTATGTGGTTTTGCAACATATTCTACTTATGTGAGACTTAACCCTTTCGTTGTATTGTTCTAACTGTTTTCTCAATTACCAAACCATTTAAAGTAGTGCATCTGAGTTCTTTTGTTTGGTCTTGCATTGTTTTCCATTTAGGAGCCTTTCATCTACATATTGTACCTACGTTCCTTTTTCATGCTGAATAGATTGTCTTTGACGAGCGTCGGCTACTGGTTACTAAAATTTGGTTATGTTATAAATTTTTTCTTTGTTACTTGTTTGCATTTAAATGCCTACACGTGGGGACATAATTTACAAATGTGAAAATTTTCTTACATATATGCATGTATAGAAAAGTACAAGAAAATTCATGGAAATATATTTATTATCTAATATACAGGAGCCAACGTGAAAGGTGTTGACAATATTATTTTTAGTTGATTAAAAAGACTGTATTCTCAAAAACACAAATACACTTCCAACATCAGCAGTTAGGGCCGAAATGCGTTTATCATCTTTTTTAGTTGCTAAACAGTGGATTTATAGGCGCTTATAACGATATATGTACAACTTACAGTGTGATTGCGGTGACCATTCGCACCGATTTCGGTGGGAAGGTACCGATTTTAATAAAAATGTCCCGCTGAATATTTTTTTAAAAGTCGGGAAGTATAAGTGTACCGAATTTTCATATTTATATCAATTAAATCCCGATTTTCAGTTTTTTTTTTGTTAATTCAATAGGAGTCTCCGTGAACTCTGGCTCAAAAATCATTTTCTGACAAAAGTGGCAGCACTTTCGTTATCACGAAGTGCATAGAATATAAGGGAGCCATAAACATAAGACAACGTCTTTATTTTCTTTGATCCATTGTTATGTTTTATCAAACTGGTACTCTCGCTGTATTCCAGCCTATCATTCCTGCTTATTTTTTTCCTGAGGTTTTTATAACTATTTGCTAAGTTTTTTAATCAAACGATACTAGCTGGAATTTAGTGAAATTATAAACTGTAATTTAATACTGTTTTTAAGCATAGTTAATTTCTATTTAACTTCCATTCCAACTATGGTTATGAAAATATTGCTTTGACAGAGGAAAATTAAACTTTTTCCTTAGATCGGCAAAGCTATTACCGTTTAAGCTAGAGTCCCCGGTATTAAATAACGGATCGCCATTAAACTTTTATTAAGAAAAGTTAGCAAAATTCTTAGTTAGGCTATTCTTGCGCGTACAAAATGCATTCTTTACACCCAGTGTAACTAATAGTATAAAAGTAATGTAAAAAAAGTTAATGTAGGAGATAATATCATTTGTCTTTTTCTACGAGAAAGCTTATGTTGTCTACTGGAAATAAATTTTATAATTTCTACAGTTTTCCAAAACTAAAAATCTTCGAAATTTAAGGTATCCATTGCTGATGGAGCTTTTTAGAATGCAGGAAACTCAAATTGCGAACTTAATCAGAATATTTTCTCTGTGAATGTACTACGCAGACTCGCTCACCTGGGTGGCGTCACATCCATTGAAATAAATAGCCCATAGAAGGGCTAGACTGCATTTAAATGCCTTCACATAAATATGAGCTGAAGCGCCACGCAGAATAGACCACGTCAGAAGTTGTGTCAGGGCCTTCGATAGCCGGGTCGTGTCCGGGAGAATATGTCTTCGGCGGGCCCTTTGAATTTAAATATTTTTTTTTTTAGTAAATCCCTGGAGTCTGTGTGTGGTTTATTTAGTACATACTAATAAGGGCTCAGACAAAATATGCACATATATTTCGTAATTTTTGGTATAGGTTTTTGGTCAAGTAAAATGTATTGTCAATAAACGATAATAAAAAATTTTAACAATTTTACCCTACGCTGCTAACAAAAATTTTTTTTTACTGGTAACTAAGGTTTCTGTTTCAGTTTTTAATAAACTTCCAAAATTTTCGGTTACAAAATGTTCGGCAACGTGCAGAATTGTTGTGTAAATAGAATACAATTTCGTCACATTCGTACGTGAATTTAGTTGAAAAAACTTTGAGCCAGAGCTGATCCAAATGCCAATGTTCCGAGGCTGGTTAGTCTATCTTGGTCGATGATCGTAGAACGTAAACAGTATTACAGTAAACAGAAGTATTGTAGAAGCAAGCTTTTTCCACAAAGCACAAAAACGTTGCTATTGGTTGCGTTTCTTTATACATTCCAGATAATCCCATTTCACAGGCAGAATAAACAGAATGCGTTTAACGTTAACATATCGTCAGGAACGTTCTAAAGAATAAGTAAACAAACAAGTTTATTCCAAACGTTCAGAATGAATAAAGAAATGCAGCCATTATGTTTTCTTGTTTTACGCCGTGTTTCAGCTACCATTCTGCATTCTTGACCTTTGATTTCTCAAAACTTAAGTTATTAAATTAAACTCTTCGTGTTGGCAACCTGCATATCAATCGTAGCACCTCTGGCTTATAAAAAATCTTAATCCGATAAAATGGGCCGACTTTACTCTAAATACCTCTAGGTAGGTGTCTGCCTGACCACTGCACAGTGTTTCAGGTCGAATTAACTTCTCTAAAATCCATGACTAATTATTCTGATAGCCAAGCAACGGTCAAACCTCCACAGTGCAGTAACACTTGCTAAAAAGTAGCTGCCGAAAGGAGAAGTACCTTAAACGAGCTCGCCGCGTAAGTTACCATTAACGTGGTATGGATACCCGGGCACACTGAAATGCCGGGAACTGCGCGGCAGACGAGATTGCAAGGTAAACTCTGCGTATGATGCAGGCGGTTCTCTG
Organism: Rhagoletis zephyria; assembly: GCF_001687245.7. Classification (NCBI taxonomy): domain Eukaryota; kingdom Metazoa; phylum Arthropoda; class Insecta; order Diptera; family Tephritidae; genus Rhagoletis; species Rhagoletis zephyria. The sequence continues at coordinate 716,875 of NW_016157132.1, read as the reverse complement.
CCAACGAACGATGGGCGAAAGGGCCAACTTGCTCTGTTATTCAACTAATGTGGCCAAATGTTAATGAGAAAAGATCCAAAACTCTTTTACAAACCGATCGTCCCATTGTTAGAATAGTTGTCGGTACCAATACAGGACACTGCTGAATGGAAGCGCATGCTAGGCGAATGGGTTACCCCGCTAACGATTTATGTGGTTTGTTTTTGCTACATTTAAGGCAAGTCACATCAAGGCGTAACTTTTTTTTGGAAAATCATCTGTTGAATTAACCGAATGATTACTGTAACAATCCAGCTTCTCATTTCTTAGCTTCCGATTTATTGACGAATAAGTTCAACATAGAAACGATTACCTTTCACATCTGACTTTGTTTCTACGGTCAGGTTCAATATTTCAATAACCTTAAGGGATATGGGCGTAGCCAGGTAGGAGAAGGGGGCAGAGGGAACGAGCCGCCTCACTTCCAAGTTTTCCCTGTATGTATATATCGCTAGGTTAAAGTGAAAATTTGCTAAGTCAACTTTTTATAAAAACTCATATTTTGATATAAGAAGTAAGCGATATTAAAAACGCATCGAAAAGGATTAAGGTACTTGTTTTATTTTTTCTCGTTTATATTCATTGAAAGGAAAATCCGACAAAACCAAAATAATGAAGTGGCTTAGCAACTTTGCACTCTAAGCTAGCGATATATAATAGTACCATGAAATACTAGCTTAATAATTCCGAGTACTCTCTTCCCCCTCTCTTAAAATCAGCAATATGAGCTAAATACGAGAGGTTTCAACAATCGACTCTAGCAAACCAACGAGTGTGGAACATACAAAATTCGTTGTTCCATTCGTTTGCTTTGTTTTTGAAATTTTAGTCACCATAAAAAAGTCTTTTTTTCTATCAATTCATAGGAGTGTGCTTTTTTCCTTTTCAATGATCATACATTTTCATATTGGGCACGTTCAGAAGACGCGTTGTTGTGTACTTCTGATCAACTGAACAGTTGCGTGTTAGATGATCGTAATATTTTTCTGATCATTTGAGACAACATGTTGGTGTATACCTTTGAGAGTTTAATTTGACAGCTAATGTATCAAGCCGTTTAGAAGACGCATAACGATCACTGATTTTTGTTTAGCAACGGTTGCGCTCAACTGCTGCTGAACCCAAGGTTTGATCCCTGGTTCGAGTAACATTTAATTTTTTGTGAAAACGAACAGCCTAAACTCCGGAAGGACAGCACATCTGGGGCTGGATTCTGTTACCGTGAGAAAGTATAATTCAGTGAGTTTTGCGAAAGAGAATTGTACACAATTTTGACAGTTAAAACTCATTTTCAAAATGAAGCAATTTTTTAGCGCACTTGAATACTCACAGTTACAGAATCCAGCCCCTGGTATAGTGACGGCTTCAAGACTGACCATGGCGCCGGAGCAGGAGTGGGGCAAGGTAACTCTGTATTTCAGGCCAAGGTGCACGACATTAAACTATTTGTGAGGCAGTATGTGCGGCGCACGGTGGGCTGAAACGAAACCCTATGGCCAAAATAAAATATCTCCTCTTGGAATTCATTGCTTTGAGTATGTTTTTTTTTTTTAATTGAATCTAAATATATATGTATGAATGTATATATATTTCAGGGGAAAGTTATGTAAAAAGTTGAAAACAATATTTTCAATACCTCTATTCGAATAGAGTTTTTTTTTGTAATACAGTGTTTCGGTCTTGGTAACTAGGTGACCAGCTTTCTCCTCTAAACTTAAACTGATCTAATCTAGTATGGCAGGCCTCCACATTTGTGCTGTAACATCAATAAGCACACTACAAATTCGAGGGAAGCTCGACCAGACACCTATCCAAAATATGAGCGCCAAATATTTGTGTATTTGCTACTTTAACATAAAAAGTTCTCGTTATTTTCTTGTTCCCGTAACTTTTGAAAAAAATAAAACATAAATTGCTATAAACTAGGTAAAAGCTTCTAAATAATTGCTAAGAATTCTGCAAAAATGTTAAATAAAATCGTTAGTTCTACTGGCGAAAGCTTGAAAATGGCAACACTGGATAGCACATGTCTCATTTGGAGGTCATCGATTTGAAAGCAAATAACATCGTCCTTGCACTTTCAGTTTCAATAAATCGAATCAGGAATATATGTAGGTTATAAATTAAATGAGATTTAAACTGCTTTCACAATATTTCCCCACTTTTCTTTCGTAATGAAACTTCACAATTTATGTATGTATGTATGGAATATCTTTGGCACTCAACAACTTGACTTGAAATTTTCCGACCAAGCGCCAGATAAGCATCAGTACAGCACACAGAACAACACATAACACCAAACACCAACAAGTACGAAAACAACAATAACATGTGTGTGTAATATTCAGCCAGCAACAGCTACAACAGCAATCATTAATCGTTGACAATTAGCTAAGAAGTCACTGCAATGGCAAACGACCAAACAACCAAACGTTGTTGACAACAGGCGAATGCACTCCAAATGTATTTACAACTTTTTATGCACCAAACAAAAAAAAAAAAAAAAATTAGATGCGATGAACCGCGCCGCGTGTGTCTTGCTGCGTTGTACGCGTCTGGAGGTTTGTTCTTATGACATCGAATGTGACATTGGTATAGCCAGCCACCTTAACCTCAAAAAGTGGCACATTCCAGTTCGAAAATTTGAACACAAGGCGATTGCATTAAAAATTCAATGAACAAAAAAAGCAAAACATAAAACAAGCAGCGTCAGTGAAAACAACAGCAATGAAAAGTGGTGCGGTGAATTCGATGGCAGCAACAAAAATGTCTCATACAAATTTCAATTCAAATCAAATGCGTCGTCGTTATTGTTTGTTGTTATTACTGCGGCGCTGCTGTTGCTGACGCTGCAGCTGTGATGAGCGCTGTTGCTGCTCGTTGCGGCATTGTGACAGCGTACCAAATTGTCTGAAAGCTGCTGTAAGTTGCCTGTCAAAATTATTAGCCAGGCAGGCGGTGGAGCGCGTCGCCTCTCCACCTCTTCGATGACGCTTTGTGCGTCCAAGTTTTTAGTTGCGATGCGGTTCTCTCTGCACTAAACAAATAGCGGCGCAGCGCTGGCTTTGTCGTTCTTGTCAAGGCGCCCATAGTAAAAATGCCAGTCAAAGAACGCTCGTTTTTGTAGCGCAAATGTGGCGAAAGCGGCGGCGATCGAAATCAAAGCAAGCCTTCGAATATCGAAAGGCGCAAAGCGGCTGAAATTCAGGGTGGCGCAATGGAAAGGCGCGACAGGCGACTTGGGAGAGCAAAATTATTGATTGCTGCAAAGCGCTGACTGCGGTAGTGGCGGCGGCGGCACCTTAAAAAAAGTCCAATAAAATGAAGAAGCCGGCAAATTCGATAAATCGAAATATTTCTACAACAGCGGCAGCTAAGCGCCTAGACCAGGTAAGTGTACGCGTTGAAGGAGTGCTCGTGTGCGCTAATGTTGATGGGGTCGAAACGGCTTCCACTCCTTCAAACGCCGCCGCCGCCGCCGCCACCGCCTACCTACAATACATTACAATGGAAAACGTCAAACTGTCAGAGAGTGCGTAATTGGAAATTGAAGAGCAGAAAGTGTGTGTGCGTGTGTGTGATGCAAACTTGCATTAGTATGGGTGGCAACTTGTATAGCGCGCCTGTGCTGTGGGCGTGCCAATCGAAATAGCTCCACCCACGTCGTCTTGGCAACCGATAAGCCACAGATACAAACTGCATTTTAAGCTGCCACGCTACAACAACAATGCAAGCGCAAAACAAACGTCTATATTGCAGGCAACAACAACTCATAGCCAATACGCGTGCGCTGTATGCAGGCAAAGTGGATGGCGAACATTTAGAGCTGCACACACAGCGCCATATACAAATTGCGATTTGCATTAGTATTGGTAAGCGCGCGCGCGCTTATCTGTGTGTTTGCGTCTGCACAGCGTTGTGTGTACGCAAGAGAACCACTTGAAGGGGCGAACTATGGTTGACTCACTTACACGCGCGCGCGCACGTAACTTTAAACGAACATGCAATTGTGAGCGCTTGTTGGAACGGGTGAGGCGCGTAGCATTACTGATGGTAGCACACGACGCGCATACACTTGCAAGCCAGCGCCGCATACATACGCACATGAGGCGACTGCATGGCTTATGGTGCTGCATGGCCGATAGGTGTGCTCTCTGCCGCAATGGTGGTAGCGCGCCGGATGGCTGTATTAGTGAGGTAGTCGATGTGGTGTGGCTCCGGTGTTGCTGTCCATCGCTTTGTGCTATGGCCTCTGCTGCTGACGCTGTGCGTCGTCGCTTTATATTTTTGTTAGTAAGCCAAATAGTAAGCAGGCATTCCCCTCTGCAAACAGTCATATTCAAGAGCTCAAGCCAAAGAGTACTCGAGCGCGCACAGCTGCCGAAAAAGTAGAAACGGACAACCGATAACCGAACCGCAGAGTAAAACGCCTGAGCCAAGTTATAACCGTTTACTTTGGCTATTTTCCGTACCGATTTTATAGGAGTCGTTATTTGCTAGATGCATTGTTCAATTGTAGTGTACGGCTGATGCGATTGACGGTCGATACGTCTATCCGCACAAACCGAAAACATTTCGGCCAACCGACCATCGCTATCTTAGCAACAGCATTAGTGTCCATAACAAGCCGTATTGGTGACCGCGTACAACGCAAGACAATTGAAAGAATTTTATTTTACTAACGGGTTGACGCACCGCATAATTGCAAAAACAAATAGATTCATTATAGAAATACTAGTAATAGGAGCGAGGTGAAGCAACAAAAAAAAAAAACAAAAGGAAACGCGCAGCGACGAAAGTCAACAAAAAATCTAAAGTGCATGCAAGTGAAGTCGAGGAAGACGAGTGTGTGAAAGGAATGCGCCCGATTGATTTTAAAATCTTGCATTAAACTACAAAGTGACAAAACTTTTGTGCTGCTGAAAAAGAATTACAAAAAAAAAAACACAAAAACAACTAGCAACAAGGTGCATGCGCGCTGATAACAGTTCGTTTTCCAAGGAGTCTTAACTTTTGGCATTCATGTACGCACAGCAAGCGCGCGCGCGGACCAAAATGTGAATTGCGTTCCCAACTATGCAGAACATAAACATTGAAAAGTAAACATCCAACGGATAAAACTGTTTTTTTTTTAAACAAATCCCACAACCAAGTGTAGGTTCCCTCGAACGCTTCGTCAAAAAAGTGCCGACCTTGGTTCGCCGCGTCCAAAGTGCTCGCGTCGTCTAAGTCCGTCGGTGATTTGAAATCGTCTTATTTCATCCGCGCGACCAGTGAACAGCCGCCAACATAACGGCGCAATTATTGAACAGTTTCCTGAAGGGATCGCCCCACCAGACGACGATCGACATCATGCAAAAACTATACGCGGAGGCGCCGAGCAACGGGCCTCCGGTCAGCATGAGCAGCAGTGTCGGCGCTGGTAGTGGTGGTGGTTCTAGCAGCGGCGGAGGTGGTGGCACAAATGCTGGTGGCGGCGGCGGTGGTGGAAGTGGCGGTGGCGGCGGTAATCCTTCGATTCCTCACTCAAACATTCCAACCAGCAACGGCGGCACAATGAGCCCGCTCGCCCGCAGCGCATACACAGCTATGAATTCCATGGCCATGCCCGTTGGTGGCATGTCCTCCGTTTCACCACAGACCGCCGCGTTTGGTGCACTCGAATCCGCTGCGGCGGTGGCTAGCATGAGCGGCGCCCACGCTATGAACTCCATGGCTGGCAACTGCATGACGCCCAGCTCGATGAGTTATGCATCGATGGGCTCACCGCTGGGCAATATGGGAAATTGCATGGGCGGCGGCATGTCAGCAATGACGGCTATGGGTGGCTACTCCTCCATGGCGGCAGCAGCCAGCGCACGTGAACTGGACACGGGCTCGCCGAATTCATTAAATCGTGCTCGTATTGACAAACCGACCACCTACCGCCGGAGTTATACACACGCTAAGCCGCCCTACTCGTACATATCGCTGATCACAATGGCGATACAGAATAATCCGTCACGCATGCTCACACTGTCGGAAATCTATCAGTTCATTATGGATCTGTTTCCATTCTACCGCCAGAACCAGCAACGTTGGCAAAACTCTATACGTCATTCGTTGTCCTTCAACGACTGTTTCGTGAAGATACCACGCACACCAGACAAGCCCGGCAAGGGTTCCTTCTGGACGCTGCACCCTGATTCCGGCAACATGTTCGAGAATGGTTGTTATTTGCGGCGCCAAAAGCGCTTTAAGGACGAGAAGAAGGAGGCCCTACGTCAGCTGCACAAGAGTCCGTCGCACAGTAGTCTGGAAGCGACGAGTCCTGGCAAGAAAGACCACGAAGATTCGCACCATTTACACCACCATCACAGCCGGCTGGAAAACCACCAGCAGCATCACCATAGCAAAGATATAACGGGTGCAGCGGTGGGCGGCGCGGGCAGTGTACTCGGCAGCGCCGTTAGTCGAGACCAGTTGGCCATGATGCAAGCCAATGCCGAGCTTTGCTTGGGCCAACAGGCGGCACAACATGCACCCAGCCACCACCATCAGCAACATCATCAGCTGCAGCACGAAGAGCTTTCGGTCATGGTGAATAGATGCCATCCATCCTTGATCAGCGACTACCACCCCTCCATGCATCATCTGAAGCAAGAACCATCCGGCTATACGCCATCCAGCCATCCCTTCTCCATCAACCGCCTCCTGCCGGAGTCCAAGGCGGACATCAAGATGTACGACATGAGCCAATATCCCGGCTACAATGCGCTCAGCCCATTGACGAATTCACACGCGGCCTTAGGACAGGACTCGTACTACCAGAGTCTCGGCTATCATGCGCCAACCGGCACGACTAGCTTGTGACATCACCAGTACCCATTGGCTTAAGGGCGAGCTGACCAGATGCTGCGCAACGTGAACGTGAACGCCGCCAGTGGTAGCAGTAGCATCTTTGGTAGTGCCGCCGCAGCCGCAGCGGCAGCTGCCGGTCTCAATACGCTGCACAACAGCAACATTGGCGGCAATATCGGTAGCAGTAGCGGCAGTGCCAGCGGCGCCGGCAACAGCAATGGGAATACACACGATACACACCTGGACCAACATCCCCATCATCATCATCATCATCACACCGGTGTTCATCATCATCATCATCAGCAGTTGGCGCATCCACATGCGGCACATCAGCTGATACAGCAACAGCAACGCAAGGCCTATATTAAGTCTATGCAACAACACTACCAACAACAACAACAGCAGCACAGCGCTGCTACCAGCGCAAGCGCGAGCGCGAGCGCACAAAAGCTTAGCACGCATCAGCAACAACTGTTGCAGAGCCAATTGACGCCACCCGAGCTGCAGGATGATGCCTCCAATATCACAACTGATTTGAATGAGGAACAACAATTGCAGCTGCAGCAAGTAGCACAGCAACAACATCAACAACTGTACAATAATTACCAGCAATATGCGGCTGCAGCCAGCTATCGCAACTGGAATCACGGACTGGCGCTAAACGGAGCGGCGGCGCTGCAAAACCTGCTCTAGTGCTGCAAGCGCTAAATGGGTTACCAATAACAAAGCGAGGCTTTGTTGCCTGACTGGACGCGATGGCACTGTGTACTGGCGGTGAGCTAATGGCGGCGACGCGAAGGTGAGAAATAGTGCAGCATTGTTGCGTCCGTATGCTAAAAACACGCGCCGTGCGGTATGTGAAATGTGATTAGCGAGCAAATGCGGACGCGCGTACAAAACCTGGAAACGGCGGGCGCGCGCTTATCAAATTTGCAAGTTCCTCTGCAGAAGGTGCCACACAAGGAATGCGCACGCGCTTTGGACTATCGATCAGCGAATTGTTAAAACGCGACAGCAACAGTGGCGTCGTGGGCGTTTGAAGTGTTGCCTGTGCAACAAGAAGACGTCCATCAGTTTATGAGGTGCTCCAAGCCAAATGTCAATGCAGCTGGGATACATGTGAAAATCTAAGGTTTGTTGTTGCAGTTAAACACAACTTTTGGAAGCAGGCTGAACGCGTTATTACTGTAAATATGTAACTTAGATGTACATACATACATACATAATATGTATATAGCTTCATTTTTTTCTTCTTAATTTTACATTAACGTAATCGCTTTTCGTTTTCTACATAAGAGCAACTGCTTTCGGATAGCATCGCAAGCCTCTATTTTCTATAACTTTCTCATTGCTAAAATTCATTGTTTGAGCTGATAAATATTCGAGCTTCATTATGGTACGCTTAAATACATAGCACATACTTACATATGTATGTAGGTACATATGTATGCCGCTGAATTTTTCATCATGTAGCAGCAATCAAAAGTGATGCAGTTGTAAGAGAAATTGTTTTCCAATTTACAATTTGCAAAAAAAAAAACTTCAAAAAGCAAAATGCCACCTATGCTAATGCTATTTATATTCCAATATTTGATATAGATATTGAAAGTCGTTACGATTCTCTGTAACAAAGAGCAAGTACATACATATATACACATATATACGTATGAACGTCAACTTCTGTTGCTTGGTATGCGCGTGCTTTATTTCTTATTTTTCTTTTTTATACGTAAATAGAACCCTGGCAGGCTCTCGGTTTAATACAAATTCCGTGCCATTTATATGAAAACTAATGCATCTATGTACATACATACATATGTGTAAAGGAAAGAAGCGCGAGCGCAAAAGTTAAAGCTAAAAAACAAAAAATTTTTAATTAAAACAATGATTTTTTTTTTTTTATACAAAAATATTAATTTGTAAGCACTTTATATATGTATTTAATTTTTTTTTATCAATCATACAAAATTTAACATTTATTGAAATATTTTTATTCGTAGCTTTTAAGTACATTGTTTCTTTAATTATTATTTAGTGTGGACATGTTATACGCCCAACACTATGCTACATACATATATACGCTGTAAGATGCAGTGCAAGTGCAATTGATGTAATTTTATATATAAAAAAAAACAAAGAAAACGAAAAAAAATATTCTACGTTAATTTTATGACCAGAAGGTTGTCAAGGGAAAATTTGCTTGATCGCTTGTCGATCAATGCTAGAGACCAAATTCGAATGGAAATGATCAAAAACCAAAAATGAATCTTCAGCAAAATTTCTAACATAAAAATTTATTTCATATTTAGTTCTTTAGTTGCAAGCATTATTTTATTAATTTCATTAATTTATCGGCAATAAGTTAATTTTATTTATATATATATATGTAGATATGTATACATCAAGCATATGACTCTTATTTTTTTACAACAAATTAATTTTTTTTATTTTAATTGAAAAACATACCCCAGGCAACACACCCGGAACGTCAAGCAAACATCCACGCATGCCTTATTGAAATTTTATCTGAAATGCGTTTCTTTTTCTTTAATAAATCGTTAATCTGCGCTCAGACATAACTCGGTACCATAAATAGAAGCAAAAAATTAAAACAAAAAAAAGTGAAAACCCTGTCTCACAATTAAAAGTAATATCGGGGCGGCCATTATGATTTTGCAAAAGCGTTCCCTGGGCCAAGTTTTTTCATTTAAACAAATTGTATCTAAAAACATTAGATTTTTGTTGCTTTCGCACAATTTCTTATCCTATCGCAATCGGTTCATAGTTTTGTAGAAAGAGTCATATGCTTAAGGTATGTATGGTATGTATGTACATTCATATTAAGGTTGTTCTTAATTGAATGGAGTTTTGTTTTTTATACAAAATTTATATCTCCGCATTTGTTTGTTTTCCAAAGTATAATATTTCCTCAAAGTTGACATTGAAACGTCAACTTTGCATGGAGATGGTTATATATTCTATTTCAAAAAATATGCAATTAGATAACACATGACCCAGAAGAACGCTTTAATATAAAGTTTTAACAAACATTTCATTTCGCTAGCTTACAGTGCAAAAGTTGTTAAGTTCGCTTTTTTAGGAAAATTAAATTATTGGGTAGGAAGCGAAAATCATTAAAAATGCATTGTTTGCAAAATGAAAAAGCTACCTGTTTTATTTCTAGCAAATTCTATTCAATGTTACGAAAGTCAGAGCTATGTAATTTGAAAAGTCTCAAGAAGAAAAAATCGTTTGTCGTGATTTCACCCGATCGATTGTGATTTATGTAATTAATTAAATTTTGATAGACTATCCGTTTAGAATTTTTCACCTTTGACAACTCTTTGCAAAATAAGTGCTTAAAGAAAGTGATTTAGGACTATTAGTAACTTATAAAAAAAAAATAAAAATGGATTTAATAACTTTTCACTCTAAGCTAGTGATATTCAGTTTCAAATAATTTGCACCAAAAACCGCCCATTGTACTTTTCGGCTGTCATTAGTGGCTTATAATACTTTAATCAGTTTCTTTTTTCTGGAGAGTTGATGAAACCAAGTTTTCCTGAAAGTCAGGAGAATTAATTTCTCCCGGGATGACGTTTTAAAGCGTTTTTTTTTTCAGTTTGAAGTTGCTGGTGGCAGAGCAGTATTCAAATCAATTGAAATGCAATTACATATTTACACACTCAAAAGGCCTATCTCCCAAATAGGTCCGAGGATTCTGAACTTTCACTTTATTTTTACCAAAAATAGCCTTTAGGGTGTGCTTTGATGAAAAAATAACTTCGAAGAAACGTATAGGAAAAGCTCCGACTCGATTTTCAGTACAAATTCTTGAGCTTAAGCTCATTCTATCAATGCAAAAGTTGAGTCTGAGCTTAAGCTCACTTTCTATGCATGAGGCCCAATGTTTCTCAGCAATTTTTCTCAACAATGTTTTTTAATGGTTTTCTGCACCAAAGCGCACCCCTGCGGCAGTTTTTCGTAAAAATAAATTGCAGATTCCGATTTTTCGTACTCGAAAACCACCAGAACGCCTTTTGATGGTATAAATATTTGCATTTAATTAAGTTTTAATTGGTTTGAATGCTGCTCTGCGCTTAAAATCGCCAACCTGCGAAACTGAGAAATTACTTTGCTATATATAATCCAGACTTTAATCAAAACTTGGTTTCATCAATTTCACAACCGACTGCCGAACAGTGTAATTACTTAAAAATGAATAAAAATAAGTTACTCAACAAAGCTGAGAATTTATAGCAATAACTGTATTTAATTTAATGCAAAAATGAAAACAATAGAACATCTACATGAATGTGTACAGCTGTGTTCAAAAAGTAATAATAGAGCCATGTGAGCATCAGTCTATTTATAAATCTAGAAACTGAAGTCTTCTTGGCATACATTTTCGGAGAAAAAAAATAGTTTTTAAACATTTACGAAGTTTTTTTAAGGTTCATATGTAAGATACTTTTTTGTCATGGTACAATTATTACAGGTATTGTCTTCCCAAAGAGTTTTGCCTCACATCAAAATTTGTGCTCCCTTATTTTCATTTTGACGCAGTTCAATGTTAATTCTTTTACTTTTAGTTGGCTTTGCTTTTGGTTTTCGCTCACTTTTATTTTTATAATTTTTCAAAAGACAAGAAAAAACGTTTGAAATAAAGAGAACTATAAAAATTTTGAATTTATTTACTAAGCAAGTGTTTATTTTTCGGCTTTTACAAATTAAATATATTCTCTGCGAGAAGGTTTGTTTAAAAAAATACGTGTATGGTATGGTATATGGGGTATGGAAATATCCCTTTTTCTGTGGGCAACAATGATGTTTTTCAAATGAGGCAGATCTGAATATGCGCTCTCTTGGAAGACAATACCTGTAATTATTGTACTATGCTTTTTTGTTATTCTCGCGTTTGTGTTTTATTCAAAATACGAGTAATAAAAATGCATTTTTTTTACGAAGTAGAAACACCATAAAATAGAGATATATCGAGGGCTTATATGTAGTACGATCTAGATTCATAGATATCTACATTTTTACAAAAATGAGATTCCCATGTAAAAATCCTCCTTAGACTTAACTGTCATCGATGATGTTAATGCTGACCTTGTATAAAATAAATATCTTCGTCCATTATAAAATTCATAGCATGTAAAGAACCAATACCAAAAAAACCATACCATAATGCTCAGCCCATCCCATTTACCTTTTTTGAAAGTGTATTTATTTGGGCAGTTTTCTATATCTTTTGGGCGAAGAACAGACTAATTCAATTGGCGCAGATTACTATATATATATTATGTTTCGAGCATTAACTGATGAATTTAGTCCATTTTTTGTATCACTTTTGATGTCACCGATGGTAAAAACACGCTAAGCGCCACAAGTGGTCTGTCGCTGTAGAATGCACAGACTGTTAGGAGTCAAGCATTTTTTCCAGCAGCGAATAACTCTGGTTTCATAAAAGTAGTGTGCCGAATTAATATTTAGAGTTCTATTGCAAAAATTTGATTAGCCAAATTTCTTACTACATAATTTTCAATTCAGGAAGAGCGTAATTCAAAAAATTATCTATAAAAAAATATGATGCTTTTAGTAATTTCACTTTACAAAAATATTTGAAAGCGCTTTACATATAATTGAATCATTTTTATTGTTTTTTTTTTAATTTTTCTTCTTACATACCTAATTATTTTAACTTTTATGTTTCTTCTATCCTGATCTATGAAATTTTGAAAAACAGAGAACAACAACAAATAATTTTTATGACGTTGAGCTCTTGCGCCATTTTTTTATGAACACAACTGTACATATAAGATGAAACCTCGCTAACACGAAAGCTTCTTCGAGAAAATGTTTGGCTTTGTGAGGCAAATCGCTGCAATAAATACAGAGATTTACATACCACAAACATAAGTATCTTTTCGTATTTTTCGGTTGTAAAATAGACAGCACCCTTTTGTAACTAGAAGTGGTTTACATGTGATTTAGGCCCGAAATATATGCACCAATATTAGCCACACCGTGATAAATATTTTCTTCGAAACGAATCGGCATATTTACATGCCGCATTTCCACTGCGCGTTAAACGAATAAAAAAAAATGTTTGACACATTCGGGCCTAAAAAACCGGTGCCATTATCTTAAAAATAAAACTCATTAAGTCTTTTTCCATACATACATATTTAATTGTTTATTAATGGTAGGAAAATGTTTGGTATTCTTGTCATTTCAATGCCTGGGGATACTTGGAGTTATGTATATTTTTTTTGTTAGTTTTCCTTATTATTCACACAAAAGTTTTTACCCGAAAAGCATTAAAAAAATGTTAAAAAGAAAATAATATTCTTTTGAGTAGCAATTGAGTTAAGTTTAAATAAGCAGACGCATGTTTTTCAAATATGAACAGGTGAGCCTATGTTAAATCTTTTAAGCACTTTTATACTAAAATATAAATCGACAAAAGCAGAGATACTAAATATTTTTTATTTGGATAGCGCTATTTTAAATTTGCTAATGTTATGAATGGGCACTGAAAATGAAGTTTATGCAACTTAATTTGCTTTTGATACATAAATAAAACTAAATAAAAACTAAAATAATTTTAAATGCTTTTCAAACAAAAAATGTATTTAATTACTCCATAAATATTCACAAAAGTTGAGTGGTGAGAAATGGTTTTACGCTGCACAGTTAGTACGCCGATCCATTATTAATTGCAATTAATCGTAATTAATTTTAAATAACCGATTATTAATCGATGTTTTCCACGTAATATTGAAAAAATCATAAAAGACAAAAAAATTCAAAATTTACAAGGTGTTTAGAGTTGCGGGTCTATACGTACTCGTATTCCATTGAAACTTATTTATTAAGGATTGATTCGTTCAACTTTTAGTGCTGCATAATATTTGTTGTGTTGTTGGGGCACTTTAAAGTTTTCGGCACAACTTACACTTTACATCTGTAGAACGCTCCTTTGCAAACTTCACTTCGTTTTTGGTGAATTTTCCTTTTTGTTTTCGCTTCAATAAATTATTTTTGCAAAAATGATAAAAAGCGCGGCTGATGTGAATTTTTTTTTATTTTTTAGTGGCGTACATCTTTCGATTATTGTGGAAATAATTGATTTATATGTCAATTAGTCATAAGGGCTTTCGCGATACAATTAAACTGACAAATAAAGGAAAATAACCGACAAAAATGAATTGTTCGACTAATCGTGCCATCACCATGCACAGTAGGCAGGGAATCAATTTTTGTCAAAAAAGCTGCCTACTCCTCAAATCGCAACCGATTATTTTCTTAATATGTTTGTTATTAATTTCACTTTCAGGAGGTGCTGAGCTTTTTTTAATAGTCGCAAAACATTTCACTAATTTTACCCAAGATAAAGGTTCTAGTAGACTTAAATGCAGTACGATGTTGATTAATTTACTATTCTTTTTTTTTTTTCTTTCTTGCCAACTTCTAAGCATAGCAGCAATCTGAATACATATTATATTAATTAGTGAGATTTGCGGTGAAGGCTTTCAGTTTTTAGACCAATCTTGGTTAAATAAATATGGTACACTATATTGGTGTCCTGTGAAGTTATGTATAACTAGAGGCTTAAATTTGGTTTAATTTTATGAAATTTTGTTTAGGACTATTCAAAAAAAGCACATTAATTTTTAAAGCACAATTAATAATGAGCATTAAAAACAGAATGCTCGAAACTGGTTGCAATTTGAGGAGTAGGCAGCTTTCTTAGCACAAAGTATTTTTTTTCGCACTGTAAAAAATTCTTTCCAAGTTATAAATATCTTCTTGACTGGTATATCTGCCGTTTCAAAAATTATGCTACAAGACAGCACGTACACCGAAAATAAAAGGGCTTGGACAAACCCTAAGCAAATAGTCCGAGTGCCAAATGTTTTTAAGGGAATAATTCATTATTATACTTTGTTGCGTATATTGTTTTGTATTTTAAAGCATTTGAAATTATTTTAAATTTTATGTTTATACATATATGTATATCTACCTACTAAATTGCTTCAGTTCTATGTATGTATGTACATACACATTTTTATTAAACACACATAGAATTGTACAAAGAATTTGTAAATAAAAAATATGATTAACCTAATAACGATAAAAAGTCCCTAAATGCCTACAATAATGCAACTGGTCGCAAAAAATAGTCAGTCAGTCATTGTCAGTTCTAACTGACTTCTTAGTTATGAAAAAATAAATTAAGAAAAAAAGCGCCGAAAAAATGAATTGATTGATAGGAGATCGTATGTAAAAAGCAACAAAGTTGTCATTACAGAAAAAAAAAAAAACAAATTGCATTTTCAGCAAAATAAAAAAATTACAAAAATAAAAACAAAAAAATGAAATCGAAAACAAATGCATACATAAATTTCATTAGACATAAAAAATATCTATAAAAAAAATTGCATACACGAAATTGAACATTTTTCACGAAAGCTTAGCTAAATGCAAAAATAAAAATTAACGTTGATCCGTTAGGTTACCTTAATAATACATACATACTATACACAACTAGACCACTAATACATAAGCACACATTTACACAAATATCCATACATACATACATATGTATAAAATTTAAGCAAGAAATGGTTAAATCAAAACTGTGAGAAAGAAACAAAAAAAAAAAAATATATATATATATTCAATAAGATAAAATTCGCATTGTTAATATATCTAAATATGTATGAGTACTTATGTACTGTGCGCAGTAATATTGAGCTAAAAATTCGTTAGGTACACGAGGCCTACAACGATGTGATTGTAATTTTGTAATTTTCTTTTGTATATAAATATAAAGAAAAATTTTGCCACATGCAAGTCATGTGCTTAGCGTAGTATGTGGAATGAATATTATAAATATGTATACCTATAAATAGTAGTTTATGTCCAATATGCCTAATTATAATTAACATTCAAATAATAGCAGATGAAAAAATGGAAGAAACAATATTAAAACAAAAAATTACGTTGTAAGTAATAAATAATAATGATCATGATAATGATTAACTCTAAAACTAGTTAAAATTTAATAAAAATTCTTATTTTAATGTTTGAAATACAAAAACATAGTGCTTTTATTTTAGTCCTATTGAGTTCAGTGGCAGTCTTGGATTTGGAAATGATGAACATTTTTGGTTTCGGAAGAAACCGAGGGGAAATGTTTCATTTCATCGGCTGGTGTTTCTTGGAAGATTTATACTGTTGGAAAGGTGAGAGGCTGATACTACGCAAATTTGTTTTAAAAATCTTTAAAATTTTCCATCATTAACTTTCGTTGCCCTTAAATAAGTGATAATTTCATCAATCCACGACGTAATATGCTACATACATAATATCACAAGTCAACTTTTTCAATGTTAAAGAACTTATGTAAGTATAACTATCTCAATCCCTTGGGGGTCAATAAATGATTTAAGGTAAAGTAGTGAATTTCCGTTTGTTAGTTTTAGTGGCGTTTATATATACATATGTACATACATAGATAAATAATAATCGACACGAAAGCGAGAGATAAAAAATGAAAAACAACTGACCTCTAACAATTGATTTTACGTTACTTGTTTTCAATTGAAACAAATGCATTCGAAGAGAAGAAGTAAATAAATAAATAATAATGTTTAATTTGACGATATCTTATCAAGTTTGAACGATTGCTGATAACAACAACCGAAGGGGCAATAGATTGCAATCATTGAGTGTTGTCTATATGGAGTGAATGCAATCATAGTAAGCGTTAACAGAGGTGGCGTTGAGTAGTAGTCGAAAAGGGGTTAGGCATGAAAAAAATGTTTAAAAAAATTAATAATTCCATTTTTTGAAAATAATAAGTACTTTTTACGCAAATAAGTAATTTTAAGCAAAAAAAAAACACAAAACCGACATTCTCTTACAAAAATTTTGCTGTACCGTTAATTTCTTAAAATGAGACCTACATTTCCGATAGAAAAGGAATGATCAAAATCGGTTGACGTGGTCTTAAATAAGTTATGCGGTAACATACATAAAAAAATATTCCGACGATAACCTTCTCCTTTTTTGAAGTCTATTAAAAACTAAAACGGTTCTGAGCAGTTTTTCAAAAGTTCTACATAGAGTTTCTGAGAAGGAAAAGTAAAAGTTCTGCAAAATTACGCGGAAAAAAATTTGTTTCGAAAAATGCGAAAAAGTTTAATTTTTGAAAAAAAAAAATTGAAATAAAACTGTTCTGAGTAGCTTTTCAATAGTTCTAGAGTTTCTGGAAAGAAAAAAAATCTGCAAAATTACGTAAAAACCTTTTTTTTTTCAAAAAAGGAGAAAATTTAAACTTTTGGAAAAAAGAAATAAAAATTAAGACTTTACTGAGTAGCTTTTCAATAGTTAGAGAGTTTCTGAAAAAAAAAAAAATTCTGCAGAATTACGTCGACAAAAAAATTTTTTTTTTTTCAAAAAGTCGTAAAAGTTTACTTTTCGAAAAAATACAACTTTCCACAAATTCTAGAATTCTTTAAAACTCAGATAGTTTTATTTTCACTTAATTTTAAAAACATTTTACATTTTCGAAAAAATGTTTATTGGCGTAATTTTCCAGAACTTTGCCTGGCAAAGTCTTGCTGAGCCACGCCAGTTCAGATCGCTTAGTGCTGTACTTTTCCTTAAGAGTATTAGGACTTACTTCTAGGAACGGCTCGGGTCTATTTGGAGTGATGGTTGCCGCGTCTCTCGCGAGACAGTCCGCTGTCTCATTACCCTCCATTCACCTGTGGCCGGGTCCCATGCTAACTGGACGTTGTTTTGCCTACCAAGGGAGTTAAGGTTTTCAATGCACTCAAGTGATGATCCAATTTCATATGAGAAGAGAGCAATATATGATCCCCCAGTGCACAGAATGAGGGCGAACTTCACTTTTTCTTGGGAAATAAGCGCAATGGAACACTTGGTTGAAAACGGGTGCAGTTTTTATTCCCTTCTCGCTCTTTTAATGATAGTCAAAGTGCATGTAAAAGGTGAGAACACCTTCACTCCAATTACTCTCAAAGGTCCGGTTTGTTGAGCCTCTTTTACTCTGAATTCCAGCCATTGGGCGCGTCTCAGATCAAGAGTAGGTGATACTTATGTGAATACGTGTGAATGTAAATGAAAGCGGATTGAGAATACGGGACTGCAGGCAACTGGGAGGCTTACTGATCTCTTCCCCTAAGTACGCAATCTAGTCCCTAAATTGTCGAACCGTCCGAGCGGGTGTAATTTTATAATGTATTAATCATTTGTTGGAACGGCAAAATCGGACCACTATAACATATAGCTCCTCCATTTATGCAGCTAGGAACATGAAATTCCGCACTTATTTCACTCATTATCAGCAAAGCTTACATTTAAAATGATAAACATCGGGAGACTACAGCCTATAGCCTCTATACAACTGATTGTTCAGTTAACGGGTTTTAGTTTAAAACTCCTTAATTTAGACAGCTTAAACCGGGCTATTTTCTAAATAAATACAAAATCATATACTTGGAAAATCGTCAAGATCGGGGCTACTATATCTCCTATACCATTGATTGTTCAGAATGCCGAAGACAGCTCTGCACTTACTTGTTTTTCTCATTTGATATTTCGCAAAATAAAAAAGGGCGCAAAGTGTATGACACGCCAATGTCTAAGGCCGGCCCTGGTCAAATGAATACTTTCGAAACGACGCCAATCGTTTAGGCATTTCCCGGTGATCGACTGATAGGTAAACTACAAATACACTCAAATTTAAAAAGTCACAAGTAGTGACATTCCGGTGCTTATCGGCCTGGACAACTCATTTCAACAGAAATTAACAAAATCAAAAAAAGGAAATGTGTGAAAACTCATTGGAAAAATACAACCTATCAAGTTGGTGAGTGCACGCAGAATTGCATATTCGTGGAATTGAAAACAAAAAAAAAATGAAACTATATAAGTTTGGAGTCACTGCAGCCGTTTGAATGCTATCATTCACATGCATTGAAAATGAAAACGCTGACTGATAAGCGAGCACATCGGCAGATTACGGGTACGAGTGGTGCTGCTCACTCGAACATTTTTATTATTAAAGATACATTTTTATTAGAAGGTTCGACGGTATATTCATACATATGTATGTATATTTGAATATTTTTACAACAACGCCACAGATAAAACCAGCTGCAGTACATACTGCCACAACGTTGGCCGATAAGTAATACTCATAATTTTATTTAATAAGCTGTTGTACTTTTAATTAATAATAACAACTAAAAACCTCTTGAGGTAAACACACAAATACAAACATGCATACATACATATGTACCCTGTCCCTGCAGAAAATCTGACTAGCGTAGAACTAGACCTTTTGCCGACAGTACTAGTTCTAGCTCAATACCCAAGCAATGCTTTCAACTGTCCAGTTTTACACGGCGATGTCATTGGCGGTGACAATTGTCGCCCAGTGCATTACTTTGCAACCAGTTTTTAAACGGTTCTGTTTTGGACAGTGTTTTTTTTTTAAAGAAAACCTTTTTAAGATTCGATTTTCGGATATTTTTTCGTTTTTTAATTTCTGTTACACCTTCCGTTTTTGTTATATATTTTATTTAAAAAAAAAAAGTAAGCTGCACGCTACAATTTAAATTCATTAAATTTGAAAACTCACAACTGCCTCCACCGCGATTTGAACTCGCGACCAACGATGCCTGAATCGGAGGTCTTCTCGCTGAGCTACTTTCGTATTGTACTAGTACTGAGCATTTGCACATTTACACCGCAAGTTTCAACTGTCCCGCTCTGCATCCGCTTTGCACTAGTTCAGAGATAGTTCTGATATATGTAGTTCGGAACTTGCGCTTTGTCAGACTGTCTCTAGATTTTACTGCAGGAGTATTACGGGGGAGCGACTACAGGACTGATGAATCGGTGTCTACCAAGTAAACTCCGTCGATTACCGATCGACTACTTGCCGTGTATTTCAGCGATTACTTTTACAAGGCAATGTTCTAGGCGGTAGTTATCATGGGCACTCCTGCACTACCGGCAGTTACTAAAGTAGTTACTTGCGTGATTTATGGGCGCCCCTTTCGTAGATATTCAGTTGAGGGATGCAGTGCGACCAGAAGATCTATTGTGCCGTCTTGCTCCTTACAGCACCTCGGTAACTCCGTTAGGAAATCCAGTACATTGTTGGGTGACATCGAGTGCATGCGATTCGGCTGCTGGTTTAGTGACCCCAGGTATTTCTCTCGTCTCCTCGCCACTGCGTAGCATTCGAGGATTATGCGCTCTGAAGTTTCAGCGATCCCATCACAGAAACGGCGTGAATCAGTGGACCAGACCCCGAGTTTGTTTGCAGGTGACTTCTCAATCTACAATGACCTGTTAAGATACTTGTTAAAATTCTTAGTTTTTTCTTTGGGAAGTTAATAAGTTTTTCATATATTTTCCTACTGTATTCCCGCAAAAGCTTATTTGCCTGGCGCTGCCCAGTGACTTGGTTCCAGTGCAGTCCTCTATTTTTACTCTTTCTTCTATCCTAATCTCTTCTTTGATGGTGTGAGGTGCTATTGGTGTTGTTGCTGGCGACACTCTGGCGAGCCTGTCTGCTTTTTTTTATTTCGCGGTTTAAAAATTAAACCCAGATTTTGACCATGTGCATTTTTTTCTAAATATCCGTATGAAATATATATAGCGGAAATTTTTGAAAAATTTTGGTTAGTTACACTAATTTATCGTAAATTCTTAATTTGTCCACTGAAAAGGAAAAGGAACAACCTTTGCAGCAACAAACAGCCTTTTTTCCTCCCTTTGTTGAGTTCCCCCATCCAAAGGGGAAATAGTTCACTATTGACAGTGTCAAAACAACCTACGAGCATAGCCGTTTTCTCTTTTTTTTTTTTTTTTTAATAAAACACTTAAAACACAATTGGATGTCGGAATATCGGAAAAGCAATCTCTGGCATTTACTTTTTTAAAAAGTCCAATTACTCTTTCCAGCAATGCGCGAATTACGCGAGTAATGTTGGCTTCCAGGTTTTGAATCAAAGCTGGCTTATGGACGAAGACTTTCGACTTCACATAACCCGAAAGAAAAAAAGATCAGAGGTGTGTTATAGCACGATAACTGGCTGAAAGCAAATGTTGCGGACATCACGGCCTTCAATTTAAGGCAACAAAAAGTCCGTTATCCACAACATTTGATGGAGATTTTTCTTAAAAAGTAAATATCAGACATTCCGACATCCAGTTCGGTTTCAAGTGTTTTGTTTAAAATTACACTTTACACTTTATTTATGAATCTGAATTTTGAATTGTGCCTCTTTTGAAGAAGGCATGCGATATTTACATAGGTACTCGTACATACATATGTATGATTATTTATAAGTGAATTAAATGGAAATTTTGTTACATAACTGCCTTCAGATTTTGCTGTCACAACAGTAGTGTCTCATTTACAATTTTTTGCAAAACCAAATTCGAAATAAAATTACAAACCACAAAAAAAGCCAGGCAAAGTGATGCAAATTTTGCCGGAGGAAGAAGCAAGAGAGTCAGCCAGCAGCTCGGCGGCCTAGATTCTTCGGGACAATATTTGCGTATATACATACATACATACATATCTATACAAAAAAGATTTACTAGTATAGATATATCTTTACCTAAATGTGAAAAGTTGCTAAGTCCATTTTTGAAATTGGTCAGAGGAGACGAAAAATCGATATAGTTTCACATATCTGCCATTCTGCATGAATAACTAAATTTTGGAAAGAAGTGGACTTGGCAATTTTTCACCTTTAGGTGTATGTTTGAAAACATATTTATATATCTATGTATATGTAATGTATACACAACAAATACAGACAAGTTGCACAACAGACATTCATACAAGTGCGCTTATAGGTATCCGAATAAATACATATGTACATAAATACATATTATATGTTTATATATGTATGTATATTTGTTTATATGTAGGTAAGCTATATTTACGGTGATCATATTAACCAACATAAAATAAAGGACATGTTTTTCAAAATGATTTGGAAAAACGTACATGCATACAACTTTTAGGTATGATACAAGTACCTCAAGCATATCGTAGTTTAGATCAAATTTACCAGTTAATTATATTATTTAATTATACAAGTTCCACTTCTCGAAGGCGCTGTAACCGAATTATAACCGATTTCCAAAAATTAAACCAAATCCTTATAAAGGACTTCGTCATCCTTTGTTGCTAAAATGCGCCGGTTTGTTGTTCTTTTTCAGTGGAACTGGAAACTCAGCGTGCAACACGATCTTTGGGCACAACTTTCCCTGTGTGAATAATGAATTTTACTCAATGTATATTAATTTTTCTAAGAAAATGTCTAAATATTAATTATATTTTTTCAATTATATAAATTTCCCCCATAATTATTAGAAATGATGCGTGATTTGTAGATTGTACAAAGATTACAAGGGAAATTTTTATTTTTTCATATTCTCTCTTTAAAAATTTACCTCTGTAAAATCCACAGCTCTTTTAAAGGAAAGCTTAGGAAATAAAGGACAAATGGCGTCCTTTATTTTGAAAAAAAAAAATAAATACAAAGGACAAGGGGTTAAAATAAAGGACTGTCCTTTAAAATAAAGGCCGGATGGTCACCGTAGCTATATTCATACGTAAATCTGCCACGACAGCTTTCTCTGCAATGTCTCCGAATGCTGGCTACCATTCGTATGTATGTATGTGCTTGTGTGTACTTTGTAGTGGTAGTGTCTGTCGAATTTATCGAATAACCAACAGCAATGCCAAAAAGGACTATTCAAAAAATTAAAATGGCGGT
Source organism: Rhagoletis zephyria (assembly GCF_001687245.7). Taxonomy (NCBI): domain Eukaryota; kingdom Metazoa; phylum Arthropoda; class Insecta; order Diptera; family Tephritidae; genus Rhagoletis; species Rhagoletis zephyria. The sequence continues at coordinate 694,148 of NW_016157132.1, read as the reverse complement.
AAACACAACGCGTCAGACTGCCAAGCGTCCTTCCTTCGAGTTGGCTGGCATGGTGTGACAATGCGGGTTTGAATGGAGTGGGCTATGTATGGCATTATTATCAGCAAAAGAAATTCAGCATTCAGTACGTGTTCAACACCATATGGCCATGGGGAGCCTAAGTACCTATAAATAATAGGGCCTTTAGGAATATGCTTGAAATATCTGTAAAAGAAAACTTAAAAGCGCAGTTACCCACGGACGTTAAAACGGAGAACGTGTCAGCTGACACGATCTATCTTATGACAGCTGCGTGTTAACAAAAACTCACCACCGCATGACCGTGACGTAGACATTGCTTTTTTCTCTTTCTATCAACATCAAAATTTATATGTGATACTAAATAATGATTTGGGTCAAAATGACTCAGAAACGCTGTGTGTGTGTGGAAAAAACATAACGCCTTATAGAAAACAAATTAAAATAAAAAACTCCTCTATTTTTTGCCAAACTATAGCTGATTATGCCTTTAACGATGAGACAACGCGACAGCTTGTTTTAAATTACCTAAATCTGAAATAAATGGATTTTTACATGAAAATTGGGTAATTTTGACCCAAATCAATGCAGAAGGTTTAAAAATATCGACGTTTTTTAACGGTCCTACAGGGTTTAAATATCTTTTATCTAGACATGAATTCATCGACAAACATATGTACATACATACCCATGCATCCATCGATTTTATGTAGAAGCCGCTATGCAAGTTCAATTTTATATTTGCCTTGCAACATTGAAAATATTAAAGCACATTTTACTATCTGGTATGCGAATACTTTTAAAGCCGATAGCAATACGAAAAACCCGAAACGAAATGAAATTCTTTCAACTTGTCTGTGTTTTATGGTGCATGTATACATACATATGTATCTATATATGTATGTACATACATATGTATGTATGTACAACCGCTGCCGTTGCTGCCAAACCGAGCCAGCCATTGTAAATTTCTTTGTCGACTTGTGGGCTTTTGCAGCAGCAGTTATAAAGGAATAGCAATTGGGGGTACAGCAGGCACTTAATGGGGGTTGGTGGTGGATTTACATACATACATACATGTACCAAGTCACAGAAGTGTACGTTGTAGTATCTGTTGGCAGCAGCATTTGCAGGCATGCGCTCTGTCGTCTTAACGCCATGTCCTTTTATTGGAAAAGCTGACTGTATGCATGTCGAACATGAAGAAATGTTTATGTACACAAATACGAAATAAATATGTACACAGGCACACTCATTTATTGTGCGAGTATACATATTTATATGTACATAGATATATATCTATGTACATACATATGTATGTGCTTGTCGGTAAATAAATAAATAATTACTAGATACTTAATAGATAGTTGAGAGCGAGCAGGCTTTTCGCCGCTGCTGGCAAATATTGTGCTCACAAACAGACACACTCATGTAAATTTAAATAGCAGCGCATATTAACACATCTGTAGATATGTATGTATGTACATATTTTTACAATGTCTTTTTAATTAAATTGATTCGAAAAATTAAAGCAGAATTGTTTGATGCTCTCAGCGGTTTGATTAAATTTTAACATCATTCAATTTGTGCAAAATTTTTTTATTTTTTTTTCAAAAAGTCTTCATACTTCTGAAACGCAATTTACTTGTTGAAAAAAAAAATTTAAAAAACCGAGGTTTTGCACACACGTTGCTACTCTGCTTTGACAGTAAGGTTTCGTCACATACATATATATATATATATATATCCATATACATATGTATATACATAAGTAAGTATGCAGTCATATGAATTGTCTAGGTGTTTGTCCAGCTCAAATACATAAATTGTCATTGTCTTTCTTGATTAAATGACCTATATTCTACACACCACCTTCATTAGGTAGCACGTGACCTGCTTTGTCGCTTAAAAACTCATATGTATACTGGCATTTTTCAAAGTCTTTAGGCGGCTATAAAATGATAAATATCACAATACCCAACTTCTGGCAATTAGTGGTGATGTTATCATTAGTAAATCCATATTTGAAATAGCCAATAGACATGCGAATGTTAATGACGGCTCAGCACTAATTTGTGTACATACATATGTACATATGTATGTATTTTATATGCATACATAATAATATACTATATATGTGTATGAATTAGAGATAACGATTTACCTACCATTTACATATATTTCTAAGCTCGAGTATGTGCGATTGAATTTATAAATGTATGTACATTTATTTGACTTACATCAATTTAGAGCAAAATATTTGTAAATAAAATTTGTAGATATTAATATAAAAAATTATAGCACTAACTTAATTACCTAGGGGAAAGCATGCTGTTTAGCTCAAGCTTAATAATATACAATTGTGTAGCGTCTTAATTTGATTTATAACAACAAATGTATTCAAAAATGTGATCGGGAACTGCCTAACACCCTGAATAACCGCGGACAAAAAGAAAAATTTCTGTGACAGATTTTGGAAAAAATGTGTTAGATAGATAGATGTCAGTTTTAAAAGAGTTTAATATTTTTTTTTTCTTTTTTTGACGTAGAATACGTCTTACGTTTCGATATGGAGGCTATGCTGAAATGTTGGACATAGTTGTGATATTTAGAGCTTCACGAAAACGCTCATTGCACAAGAGCTAATGAAGCGATTTCAAAGAAAAGTGTGGCGTTTTAAAGATAAAATTCCAAGCCTTTTCTAAGTAAACAATTCGGTTTCTGTCGTAGACACAACGGTAAATTTTGCATTATTTTGGGGTAAATTTGTAGCTTTTAAAGTGCTCTAGCAACTTATGATTTGTAGATATAAATTTAATTTTCGGGATATAGGTTCTTTGGGTGACAGGCAATAAAATCAACGGAGATAAGGTCAATTGACTTTATATCCCACCCTTTTCAAAAGCAAAATAAAATCCATTGACATTATTGCTCTTTCAGAGGGTTGCCATACGTTTTAGAAATTAAATTCAAGTTGAATTAAGGGAATTATATACACAATTTAAATTTGTATCGTAAAATGTGTGTAAGTCGAAAAAGGTTTAACAAGGTTTTGGTTTTAAAATATTTTGAATAGGGTTGCCATATGTTTCAAAATTAGAGTTTAATTAAAGTAAGCATAAGCTAAATGAAATATTATAATATTACGTGAAACGAAGGTGGCAAGATATCCTTAGTTTTAATATTCAGAATATTAAAGAGAGTTGCCACCTGTTTATAAAGGTAAACTCAAATTATTTCATAAGATAAAGAAATTATTAAAAATATGGGTATGAAATGAAATTGGTTTAAAAAGGCTTTATTTTTGAACTGTATTTAGGTACGTTGTCACGTATTTAAAATAGGCAAATTTTACTCAATTCCTCATTCTTAGCTAACTTATGCACAAATTCGAAGACGAGGCTAATGAGAAGACGAGCATGAACACGAAGAAGAATACATATGATTGAAGTTAATGTGGATCTGCTTCTCTATTGCTAATTATCAATATTGTGCAATTCATATTGATTTATTAAATTTAATTTATATGTTCAAATGATACGAATGTTTTGCGATTACGAATGTTTACATGGGCAGAGAGTCCACTCTAATATTGTTGACACGGCTTTAAGTCTGTATAACCAGGGTGCGGATAATAACCGGCTTTTAGCTTAAGACGCCAACGGTTGAGTAGTATATAAAGCAACATTGATGGACCTTCAACAAGTTAAAAACACGCTAGAAATAATTTAAGATTCCTCCAGCGAAAGCGAAGGCTCGGATGTAGAATCTGGAGACATTAAAATATGTAAAATTAAAGCTCAATTGAAGGCATATCTTAAAGAAAAACAAGCTTATCTCGGTGAAAATCCTCTCGATTGGTAGAAAATTAAACTAAAATACTACAAAGTGACAGATCTGGCCGGGAGCTTTTAAGTTACAGGTTACTTGAGAAAACGGCCTCAATGGGCTAGCCTCTTTCAATGGTCACAGCAATCTGTTAATGTTGACTCCATATATATAATTTTTATCTGTAGCTCGGCGACTAATGTGACTTTTCTTTGAGTTGTGCTGAATTATATCCACAATTAAATACAATATGTTGAGTACTCTAAATAAGACCATGATATTCTTGATTGTTACGAATGGCTTTACATAACACCCGGAAAATTTGTCATTTTAAATTTGAACAGTCTGAAACCGGGCATTAGTCCAATTATTTGCGTGAAATTTGTCAAGGCAAGGTAAGAAAAGTCCAATGTTTTTTTGCACATAACCTTCGAATGAATTAAAAAGTTAATTTTCGCTTTCATTTTATTATTACTGGCATTAAAACTCGTCGATTGATGAATTCTGAAGTACACTTTTACCCAAAAAAAATCTTACATTCTTATTTAGTGATAAATAAATTGAAGATTTGATGCATTCAAGTTTAACTGTCGATAAATCCGAAGGCTTTAATGACAACATCGAAGGTCCAGATTTTCCTTTCATAAATTTTCCTTTTTTAACTTTTATTTGAAAAAACAAATAATAAATAAAATTCTATAATTAAATCCATAAAATTTAATTTCACTTGCTCTAACAAAAACAGAGAATCTGTATGCATATTTGCATAACGAAAAACAAACTAACACAGAATCATTGAGTAAACCGAGACGTGTAAACCTTATTTTGGATAGACGTGGCTCAAGTAAATGTGTGCAAGAAATATACATGTGCGTTGTATATTTTGATAGCTTCAGCTGTTCTACGCTCTTATCCATATTTTACAGCTCGATCTGGATACCAAAATGTCAAAACTAGACTAAAAATTGCGCAGTTGTCGCCATACGCAACACAAATTTATGGTACTATAAAACAAGCATGAGCAAAATATCAAAATGCGCAATGTTTTTGTGTGGCTTACGGGCCCTATAACAGCGGCGTGTGTAGACATGGCAGCGATTAATCATTTGATTAAATTAATCGATTATTTTGGTCCAATTTGAGATTTAATTGTATTGTTGTTTTGTGTTTTATTAATCGGTTAACTATAAAATAATCGTAAAAATATTTGAAGATAACTGAACTCTGTACCTAGTTGTTTCAAACAGCCGCAAGAATTGCTCAAGCTCAGAGCATATAATAGTGTAAATAGTTAACAACTTAGTGCTGAATCTCCACAAGGCATTGAAATGACAAAAAATTGGTTTAATTTTGCCATTTAATGCCTAGAGGAAAATCAGCATGAGTGTGGCAACGTTACACACTCAAGCTGCACGAAATTTTACATTTGAAAGTTGGCAAGAGTGCATTTGAATACTAGAGTAGGGCTGTCATAATTGCTAGGCCTCAAACGGGGACCCTTTGGCAAAAACAAATCTTCATTCTCTCCAAAGGTATAGTCAAACTCTCCTTTTTTTAAATCATCTTTACACTTACAGTCTCGTTCAATTGTAGAGGAAAACTTAGTTGATGCTCTGTTGTAATACATACAAAAACGGAATTGCATAAACCATAATAAATTGAGATCAAAAAACATTTTCACTCAATCAACGTATTTATACACATAACGTATTTTATTATATACATAAGTATGTCATAAGAACATTTCTGCATTTTAAAGTATGTATATACAAACAAACAAAACAATAAAAACAAAAAAAAACAATAAAAACAAAAGAGATCAAAGAAATAATTTTGTTCAGTTCAGGTGCGTATGTATTTGTACTTCTTAAAGTATGTGGAAGTAAATAAAACAAGAACTATTTTAACACATTTTTACGTAATACCATGTTCTGTCCGACAACGAAAACATGTTTTTGTTGCTAAAACTGGCTTTCGACCTAAAACTTGGGTTTTCTTCTATGTAAAATGTATCAAATGAAAACCAATTTTCGCTGAAAACTACTTGAAAACTCACGTTCCACTCAACCCAATCGGTGTCTGCACTTTATTTTATCGAAGTGAAATTAATATTTTATCATCTTTAATACACCAGTTCGGATTTATTGTTATTTGACTGGCCAAATTAAAATAGGAATAGAAGTAAAAGGTTGTTGGTTTTGGTTTGTTGTAGCAAAACTGTAAACAAGGATGTAAGAAGTGTCAACGAAAACACAAACAGCCGTTTGAACAGCCTTCAGCCCAAAATCCCAAACCTGGTTTTCAAAGAACATGGTATAACTAACTCATATTTCATGTTACCGGGTCTCCTTTCGTGTATACGTAAACTTTTAAATTTGATCAGCAACGCAGCCATTCAAATAAATAGAACGTTTTTTTCTTGACAACAAAATTTTTCGATAATTACAACTGACTACTAAAGATGGCACTTTTTCAACTATCGATTGAAATGATGTATCCGGGCTACTTGTTTCTGATATATAGATAGGAAAGGCAATCAACCTTATCATCGGTTTTATTTTCGCCAGAAATTTTTCACTTTCGAGCTGGCGTATTCCTTACGGACGGATGAAACATATTCACGATAACACTAAATAATTTACCTCCAACCAATTAAAATTTACAAAAGCAAATTAAATTTTGTTGACCCAAGCATTAAACGGGTACATTTGGGTTGTAAACGGGGACACGGGGGCAAAGGGTCCGAAACGAGGACATGTTTGGCAGTAAAGGATAACACAGCCAAAAAAAAAACATATAAATAAATTTTGTCAAATGTTATAGCTTTTTTTGATAGACTGTTTTTGTGCTGATTACGTATCCGTAAACATTAAGTTTCCATCAGCTGCAGATTTTGAAAAAAACGAGGTCAAAGTGTCAAAGAAGCGAAGTTTTTGCAGTATTTTAGAAGCTCTAACAGCAAAGAAACAAAAGGTGATAGAACCTGCCTGGCTTAAATTAGGGTTAGAACTCGCAACACTACTATCTCTATACCATTCCTGTACCTTGACTTGATGGTCACTCAATCATTTGTTATATACTTTTATCTGTTTTTATTTGATTTAAGAAAAAATGAGGATGAAGTTGAATCAAATTTTTGAACGTTTATTATAGGTTTCAAAAAGAAATGTCATTGGTTATTGTGGTACACCAGCTGTACATTGAATTCTTGATTCCAGAAAATTGTAAAAATAATAAAATATTATAAAACTATTAGTACCAATAGGTGACACTACGAAAATACAAATATGCCACAATACCCGCTGCGATAATTTTTTTTTAATTTTGTACGTTTCAAATAATAAATAATAAACATTCCAAATCTAAAAAAAAACACTTTTTTAGAACAAAAACGTGTAATGTGCAAATATAGGACTTGAGATAAAACGTACTTTTCATAAAACGTAAGTTTCCCAAGGCGAACGCAATGCTCGTATATATAATCGTATCTATTTATGCGTTTTGATTGATTTTAATTAAATAGTTCCGAGTATTTAATGAAAAATGCATTACATTTTCTTTTTTCAGATATAACATTTTACTGAAAAATGATTCTAACCCCTTTCGGCGCCTACATATTTAGCTAGAAGGACTTCAAGGCTGCTGACAAACATTTTTAGAGTACTAACTGGAAACTTGTTCGTTACATTGTTGACAGAAGCAAAGAGGGAAATTAAATTTTCAACAATCAAATTAACGCATTTCTGACATTTTTATGTCAGTGAAGCGCATCTCAGCGTAGTTAAATGAGGTCTTAGCAGAAGGATATACGAGTACGTATGTATGTATATATTTAGATACCTATATGCACGTACATATTTATAAGGTGGTGGTGATAAGCAAAGGTTGGGTAGACGCGTAAATTTTAAAACTGACTTTTTAGTATATTCAAATGGAAGTGTAAGTAAGTATGTACATAAAAAACATACATATGTATGTACGCATGCATGTCGGTAAGTATGCCTTTTATGTATTCTATATTCATTTTTGCTACTCTAGTCACAAAAAGAGCCAATTACTGCCACGCAAATGCTGCTATACACAGTTCCAGCATAGTCAACGCCATTGACAGAAGCCATCCTTATGTACAGGCATATGCACATTAGCGCATGTCGAAACGTACAAATGTACATACAACATGGTTAAGCGGAGGCGAAATGCGCTGTGCTAAACATAGCCGGAACGAAATCTTGTAGTAATTTTCTAATGGAATATTTAATTTTAACCCGAACACTGGCAGTGCATAAACGTGAGCACCTCGCGCTCTACAAGCTTAACAGAACACAGTAAGCTTTTAATTGATAAAATAATTTTTTTATTTAATAATTAAGACAATTAATTTTTTTCGCGCGAGTGCAAAAAAATTTTGAAAAAATTATAGTTACTACGTTACCCAGACTTTAGCATTGTAGCTTGAACAGAGTTGATATGGATCTTTCATGCGGATCCTCCTCCTCATTCTCATCACGGCAGCTTCTGCCGCACGAGCCTCTTAGTAAGCGCTTCGTTGGAGAATTGATGCTGTAACGCAGTGAGCTTTAGTAGGAATTAAAGGTCCGTTGAGTTTCAGAAGGTTTTCTTTGGCAATAATCTCAGCTTGGAAAACGCTGCAGTCGTTGTGGAAGAAAAGATTGACTGGTCTGAAGATTTTTTAAAAGCGATCGTCTCGGGTTCTTTGTTCCATGCATTGAAGTTCAAAATTGCCGGAATGTATGTAGTCCCTTTTGGCTTCAAAGTAAATTTTGATTCCATTAATCCTAGTACTCGGTATGCTCGAAGCTAATTTGTTTTCAAATATTGCCTCCCACCAAGTCCGAGGTCGCACGCAATCAAGCGCAGGCAGTACCATGCGATCTCTGCGGACAGCCAAGCGGTTAATAGGACCCTCTCTTCTTATCACCTGACCACAAAAGTGCCTTATTCAGCGGCACACTTTTGATCTGACCAATCAAGTTTTGGTTCACTGAGATCCGGGACATACATATTGGTATTGGCATAGGAGCGGACGCACTTGGCCAAACAAGAGGAAGAAGCTCACAGATATCGTTAGAGCATTTAAAAGCGCTCGTAGAAACATAAGTATAATTCAAAACGCTTTAAAGAATGAATAAATTTATCCACTTGATATACACAGTATAAATCCCCTTTAGAGTTCTAGGTTTTACATAGATAACTGCTGCCCAGTATGTAAAAATCTTTGGGCTATGAATTATGGGTTATCGCATAAATTGTGCTCTAGGATTTCATCCGCCAGCATACAGAAGTCAAAAATTGTATCTTAATTTGCAGTGTCCTGTCAGCCAGCCTTTGAGATCTCTATCCCCCGGAGGAAGTAATACATTTCTTAGATTCGCTCTTTCCCTAAAGTCATCATTCACCGTTGGGCGACAACCTTCCACGTAATTAGCAGCTCTGGTGTGTGTTCGTTTGTCAAATCACATAGAGTCTGTGAATCAAAAATTGTCATCAAAACCCTCATATTTATGACCGTATCTTTCAAATGGTAACCATGTTTTGCGTTCTATTATCCACAACGTTTGACGTAGTTTTGAATGAGGTTTGGGCTCTTAGTGCTGCCTAACTGACAGACATGATAGTTATTTATTTCAATCTTTCTATTCTGGTCCTTCTACCAAAACTTTTACGGGCGTATATTTCAATTGCAAGGATCTCCGCCTGAAGTTTAGTTGGATAGGTACGCATTGATCCATTTTTTTGGAACCAGCCCCAGTTTTGTTATCATTCAGCGACATCCGACTTGGGACCCCTTGCCAACCGTTTTAATGCTTGGGTTTTAATCTAATTTAGAGTTTAGGTTTTGTAGAAAAACTCTTTCTTTTCCAAAGATTGACATACTTAAACCTTACCTGAACAACATTCAATTATCGAAAAACACCAAACAAAAATGTTTATTGGGTAAGTATTAGGGCTCATATTATACAACAGAGCGGAATAACAAGAATCCAATGGCCAACACGCAACACACAAAAGCAAAGCGTTTATAGCGTTTTTCCAAATTTAGAGGAATGAGGAAGTGTGGCAACTATAAGAGCAACAAGAAGCAGGAAGGTAGGCATATCCAAAGACAGACCTTTATTATATGTACTACAATAAGCTTCGGCCATAGAACTCGCATGGGGTATAAAACCACTTCACCTCACCCAATATGTAGCACAATTCTGTCGGCGCTGTTGTTTGGTATTTTAGATACTACTTATACTACGTTCCGACTGGCAAGTGAAAAGGCAAGGTGGCAATGTACGCTGGTTGGCCCGCTACTTCGTTGGCTGGTTAATGGCGATGTTCCGAGACAGTCAGGCGGGTAGGCAGGCAGATAGCAGGAGGCGGATACGGTGAGTCGCATGGTGAGGCATTCAGAGCATTTCATTATAATAATAATACTTTGTAATTAGGTTTTCGAAAGTTAATTAAAATTCGGTTATGAAAGCGGAAACTTGCTCATGAACGCTTCCGGGAAAAGGCAAGCGGAAGGCGGTAAACGCAAATGCAAACGCTAAACGTTAGAAGAGTTGGAGCAGCAGATGAAACCGCCAACAACAAATAACCAACCGGCTAAGGCTGGAAAAAGGATTTGCACACAAATATGTATACGCTTATACACACACACACATACACACAGAGTCATGTACCCTACCCCAAACTAGTGAAACACGTTTCTAGTTCCGTATTAGATCTTTGACGCCAAAACCGAACCAGTCCGATAGTAACTAGAACACCAGCAGCTGGGGAAATACTGTACTTTTTAAAAAGTATTTTATTTTATTTTTTTTAAAGACTTCAAAAAATGGAGGAGGTTATCAATTCTTCGGATATATATATTTTTTGAATGTTACCTCATTACTTTGGACCAGGTTAACCGATTTCCATAATTCTGATGGTACCTCAGAGAGTGACGATTTTCGGAACTATCGAAAAACGGATGCGTGGCACAGTGGTTCGAATAGCAAATCTAGCCGGACAAAAATCAAAATTTCATTAATTTTGAAATTACTTGGACAACATATTTAAATAGAAATTGCAAGAAGGTAGTTAAGTCAACGCCTTTAATTTGAGGACTCTATTTTAACAACTGAAATTTAACTTAAAACGGTGCTAATCTCACTCACAATTATTTACATAATTGCAAATTGACTTTATATACAAAAAATTAAACTTATTTCTCTATAGATTAAAAGGTCAAAAAGCAATTTATGTCCACAGTGGCATAGGTAAATTTAGAAAGAAAATTCGAAGCTTTGATTAGTAAAAAATAAATTAATTATAAAAAAAAAAATTTACGAAAATCAACGGGACACCCTAGCTACTTAAAGCTTCCACTTCTAAAATTGAATTGGCTACAAAACTGCATACTCAAAATCTTTCTAAGAAATCTAATTAAACACATCGAATTTTTCAAGAAACTTTGTTGCTTCTTTAAATATTGCACAAAGTTTGAAACTTGGATTTACCCGATTTTTGTTAAAGAAAAAAGTTTTTGTAAAAGAAATAATTAAAATCAAATAATAACAAAACTAATAGTCAACATTTCTCAATATGTGGCTGTCATACTTATTTGTTAGAGAGTCATCTGTTCTATTCAATTACTTTAAAAGTATTTAGTCAGTTTTATTATGGGTTGAAAATAAAATAAAAATCCTAATATAAATAACCAGGGACCGAACATAACAGTTATTGATAAAATTGTCATGGAAAAATTCACTATGAAGGAAATGTTCTACAACTAAGTGATACATACCAATCGATTTCTTTTTTCATCGAGACTCAAATTTGAAGTTTTTGGTAAATGGCTTTAAATTTGTATTCATCAGCAATCCAGAAACCCTCCATTTAGCCAATTTCATAGAAATCTATAAATATTTTTAGATTTGCGAACCGAATCACTGTGCAGCGGAGGGCCGGTTTACTTTTGTTCAAACGCGCTTTCATTCTGCACTTCGCAGATGCTTTTTCATGGCTTGGTAACACAAAACAAAAATTTGTATTAACATTATAACATCTTCAACAGCAAGCATCTCTGCACACTCAGCACCGCCAAAGGCACTATATAAATATGTAAACGACGAGCAGTAGTTATGGTTCTAAATTTTCTAGTACCGAACCAGTTCGCCACTAGTGCATTTCCGCATAGGGTACATACCAACTATGTATGCCCACACACACAAACGCGTGCAAACTCGTATGGCGAAAGGGATATAAACATCAGCGAGCGAGATGAATCTTTTTTGGTTTATGTAACTTCCTTTAGTTTAACAGCGCGATACTGAAGTGCTGCAGGATGGAGGTAAAGAAGCAGATACAGAGGCTACTTTGCGTCAAGGAAAAATTTTTGTGTAAACATTTCAGTTAAATTAAAAAATACATATTATATTTTAATGAGGAAAAGTGGGAGCCTTTTGCGTCTGCCCGCTGCAGCGCTGCTCACCGCTTCTAAGTAAGTAGATATCACGCTGTTAAAATTCAGAAGCTACTTACTTACATTCATACAGATACTTACATACGTACATAAGCACTCGTACATATACATATGTATGTATTAAATTCTACTGTAGGACGCAACAGCAGGGATATATACGATACCACGTATACATACATATATACAATTTCCCAGTGCTAAGCGAATAACTAAACGAGCGATGAGAGCAAGGAAGCGTACTGTTGCCCGATGTTTCGTGTTGGTAGCTAGCAACTGTTGGTTACTGAGCCGCGTAGGTGGGGAGTGGCAACAACCGACCGAAACAACGAATGGGATAATTAAAATGATGACTTGGATATAAATTGTCGTTATCTCTGACCAACAGCCGGCACCGCACCATTGCCAACACGCAGTGCTGCAGTCGCCATGATGGCTGTCATTCTGCATTGACGTGAACGAACGTTGGTTTGATGTTGCTGCCGCTGCTGCTGCTGCTGCTGCCGATGACACGTTGACAGTGATACTCACTTGTCGCTATCGTTTGATGGCTGAAGCGTGATGTCGCAACTGCTGTTGTTGGAGCCACCAAGCGCATTAAGTCAAAAACGCTCCGCCGGACCCGCTTCCTAGTCGAGGTTGGGCGAGTCGCGACGAGACGAGACGGGACGGTGGATTGTGCATTACACTGATGATTCGAGCACTTTCGAAATGACAGTTTATAGCTTTCAGCTCGCCCTCTATACGCGCTATGATCGTTCCATTTTATTGACGCTGCCACGCGTAATGGGTCCATTGGCCTCCATTATCTTCGAAGTGTTGTTGTAGCGCTAGCGCTGGCTATGTATGGCTTGGTCATGCTCATGCTCAGGGAGCTGCCATAAAATTATTGATGAATCTACGTGCGGTGGGTTTGTTTGTGTGTGTGTGTGTATGTGTCTGTGCGTCTGTGCGTGTGTTTGAAGGACGCAAGAGATGTGCTCTATCAACACGTAGCCAAACCAAACGTCGCATTGTCACTGCTGCGGCGTTATGCTCTAAGCACTGCTGTCCTGCTATGCGTGACTGTTGATGGCAGTTTTGGATTAAAATCGAACAACATACCGTCCAACCCGACCTTGCAGGATCTAACGGCAAAGCTGGCGCGCAATTGAGTCAAGCGGGTGAGTGTACCAGCATTCAATGCGGCGGCAAAAGAACATTGACGGTTGTGAGTGTGCACGAATGGTGATAGATACTGACTGTGTGAAGTTGTTGCTGATAATAATATTTTTGTGCTTTTGTTGTTATAATGTGTAGTAGATACATAGTCTGGTTGGATTAAAATTTAAATCAAATCGATCAAGTTACCCAAGCGGAACTGTAAATTGGTGAAAAAAATTAAAATTTATCATTTAAAAATTAAAACCTGGCATGGAAATCCCTCAAACAGTTATCTAATCTATTCCGGCGCTTAATAGAATTTCTTAACAATGTTCTCAAATTAACCGGAGATAATAATTTCCTGCGTTGAAGCGATTCCCTCAGTAATGGTTATCTCAAATAGTGACTGGCACCAGTTCAGGTGCTAGGAAGATTTTCTCTATTACGTCTATGTTGGCAGCACCAGGTCAGTATCTGTCATGCGACAGCCTGACCTTGACGGGCACAGGATATGTCCTTATAATAACTTCTGGCGCTGAACTGATTCCCTCAGTAATGGTTATCTCATACAGTGCCTGGCGCCATGGGGTAAGCAGTTCAGGTGCTAAGTAGATTTTCTATATTACGTTTACGTGGGCAGCACCAGGACAGTATCTGTCATGCGACAGCCTGACATTGACGGGCACAGGATATGTTGCCCTGAAACAAGTTTATCTTCTTAGATCCTGGGCTAGCTGCAGAATAATAGTTTGAGATAAGCACTTTTGGTGCTGCAAAGATTTCCTTAATTGTGATACTTTTTACCACTCTCTCTACTCTCGTAGTGCAATGAAATTAATTCTAGTTCATCGCTCTTCTTGTTCTCAGTGCACCGGCAGATGGGTCTAAGCTAACTTCGAATGGAATGTGCTTATTTGTAAAGGCGAAATCGCAGGGTCTGAATACAGCTTTGGTGCTTTTGATGTCCGGTTAAAAAATTTGCCCGCAAGTTCCACGATATGATCTGGATGTTTACCTGTAGTGCTATTCTGTAATTTTTTTTACCGCCCTGAGATCGTTATCGAAATTTTGTCATTTGGTGGTCATGTCAGCTATTCTGTTAGGTCATAACTTTTTGGAGTTGCCCGTTATTTGGATGGTTGTCATGAGTGAGTGATTACTTGCGATTTGTACTGCGGGTCATAGGGCTTTTGAGGATTACCACCGACGGTTATTAAACTGTTGTATTGTTAAGTATATTTTCTTAGCCAGTATGAGAAATTTTCGGGTCATTGGCCGTTAGAATGGGATTCCTCACAACTGTAGCTGGCGCATCATCTATTTAAATGACAATGGCGAAGACTTACATAGTTTTGCTAAGGCATAAAGACTTTGGGAAGCAACAAGCGATGTATATAGATTCTTGTTGGCCGTTGGATTTCAAGTCGTCTACTTTTTCAAACTTGTAACTTTCAGCAGTAACGTGGGTGGAAAATCATAAACAGGGGGCTCGGGTTCGTCTTCTCAACAACTTTCCATGTTGATTGCAGCTTTTACGTTAAGCTGCCCTTGTATTGTTGGTGGCACATTTTTGGCTGCACAGAGGCGGGTGCGTATCTGGGTACAACAAGCTATTCTGTTAGGTCCGAGTCCGAGTCGGTGTTTTAGCCCCTCGAAGTGTACGTACATCCAAAACAATGGAAGCGTGCCTTCTGTCTGTCACAACATGATCGACTTTGTTTCTCGTTTTTCGACCTGGAGACGTCTATATCTTGATGGATATTTTTATGCTAGAACCTAGTACTACATATAACCAAGTTACGGGCCCCAGCGAAATCGATCAGCCTCAGACCGTTAGCGGACGTTTTGATATGGAGGCTGAATTTTCTGATAGTGGCGCCAAAGATCCCTTCCCTGTTGTGGTATGAACTATTTTTTTTTTTTACTTAAAATTTGTAAAATTTAAATATCTAAAACAAAATATTTTGAAAGTATGGAAAAAATTTACTGTACGTTTTTGACTGATACTCACTGTAGGTATATCTTAAAGAGACCATGATTTACGTAATTTCTCATTGAAAATGTTCTTCAAAACGTGTTTCTTTATTTGCAAAATATATCCGAATTTGAGAAATTTTCTCAAAGATCTTCCATATAAATCCTCACATCTTATAATAGAACGTCATTTAAAATAAATAAAGAAATATTCCTATTATAGCAGAAGGTTTGCCCTCTCAAATGAGCCTGGTTTTGAATGTGAACACAATTTTGAAGAACCTAAAAAAAATTACACCTTGGTTATGCAAAAATTTCAATAGAAAATTCGTTGACTGGCTTTTACTTATGTACTCCGACGAGCAAAGGACAAAAAATAAAATAAAAAAATTTTACATGTAAAAATATTTTGTAATTTCACTTTAGAGTTATCCTTTATTTTCGCTAGGCCACATACAGGTTGGCTCAAGAAAAATACCGAAATGTTCATTTAATCTGAAGATTTCATTGAGCTTAAGCTTTATTAATTTTCCGGCGACAGCAAAGCTTAGGCGGTGGCAATAACTAGTCTTTGTGGCAACTTGCAAGTATGTAATTACATCGAAATCTCTGTTGCTCAGTCCTTTTTCAGCTGAAGCCTCAGAAGTGGATGTTAAATCAGGAATTTAATCTGCAGAACCTTACGGTTATTTGTGTTAAAATGCAGACACGTGACCGCCGCATGTAGCTCGCTTTTGAATGCAGCATCAGAAGGGATACAGATTGTGTCAGCGCTGAGGAGGAAGAGGATTTCTGCAAGTGCACAAATCAAAACACTACAAATTGTGTCTGAGCAATGGGCGAATGCAGGGATTTCAGTGAAATTATCTTAAAGTGGCAAACAAGCGGGTATGCACACATATTCATACACATTTTGGAACTGTTCCCACACTTAATCCACCCCGCACCCGAAATATGTATCTACTCATTCACTAGTTTCAACAGTAAAGATAGCAAGCACCGTAAAACGCTGCTCTTATTTTGATGCGTACATCCAATATTATGGTACTCATAGCTAAAAGGTACGCAACTTTTATTGTTTGCTTTTGCCTAATGCGAAAAATGCAAAATGAAAAGAATTCGAAAATGTCAGCATTAAACAAGTTTAATTTAATCATATTTCTTCAGCGCAACTCCGGGTATATACATAGATAGCCCCTTTCAATCATCTAAAACGTGTGCGCTAGTGAACATTGTTGTTTTTATTGCTTGCGGCATGTCACCATCAACGTATCGCCATAATGCCATCCTCGCAGATACTTTGCCAAACGCATTAATCACGTTCGGCGTTTCAGCAAAACCCAAATAGTTAGGTGAGGGTGGTGGAGGTGGTGAAGAGGCGAGCCAGCCTGATAGACCGACTAAAAGCTTCGTGAGTGGCCCGTTATGGTGCTTGACGGCTGTAGTACGAGTATGTATGTAAGTATGTGAAGTTTGGCAAATTGAAAGGGTGTGACAATGACTGATGTGCCTGATGATGCCTTACGTCGTCTTATCGATTGGTGAACACCGCCACACACACACACACACACCATACGACCGGGGTTAATGCCAACAGATGCGCTCAAACAAACACGCCTTTATCATTGCCTAACATTCGATTGGATGTAATTCCATATGGGCAGCGTGTTGAAAGTGTTTATATCTTAATTATGTACATAGATATTAACCGGAAAGGTAGAGGAGTGTATGCACATAAATGTATCAAAATTAAAATGAGATCCTGGTCAAAAATTGGCAACAAATGAAGACCACGGGAGAAAAGATAAATTCATTACAAATAGTGTGGAAAAAGCTTTTTGTATTTTAAAGCTCCTAGGCATATACATTAAGCTGGAGTAATTTGTTAGGAGCAAAATTTTCGAGGCAAGGGTATAGCAAATTAGAATTCTACGATTAATTCTAAGCAAAAATTGCGAACAAATTATACACATAAAATTATGTTTGACTCTCCCAATTTTCAAAAGAAAAAGCAGTATATTGTGTGAAGAAAACACAAAATTTTGTAAATGAAAAATTAATTTCGTTCAGAAAAAGTTATAATACACTGATTTTTCTTTTAAAAATTGGGAGGGTTAAACGTCATTTTTGGTATATAGTTTGTTCGCCATCGAACGTAGAATTCGAATATGGCATACAATTTTTTTCGAAACTAAATTACTCCGCCCTAATGTACATAAACCGGTTTTCCCTACTATAGTTTAACATTTCACCTTTTCCATCAGAAAGTATAACTCACACCAAATTGCATTTAATAGTTGGTGCTTTCGTCCAACCAGTTCTTCGTCGGACCGAGTGGCCTATTTTTTTAGGCCCTATTATTGCTGTCACCACTTCGTCTTGATCGAGTATAGGAACGTGAGCATCATCCAAATAAATTGGTCTCGGCTCTTCTTCGTCAAATGCCGGGAGTTCGCTGGAGTTCCAGTCGCTAACCATAAATTAATTATCGTGCCGGCAGAAGTGGTCCTATGAGACGTGTGATTTTTAGGCTCTGCTGGTGGAACTAGACGAAGAACCGACTTCTTAGAATACAGGTATTAAACAAAGCAATCGAAGACACAAGACGTCAACACTTCCTCAAGCTTTACGTCTGAATAAAAACTTCCAAATCTCGAGGCAACTTTCAGCTCGCTAAGGCAGTTTTCGTCAGTCGAGATGTACATACGTATGTATCATTTTGCCCACGCGGCACAGCTGTACAAAAGTGCCTGGATACACTGCCGCATTTCGAATTTGAATTGACGGCTTTAGACGTGATTCTCAATTAATTCATAAATTACATATATCTGTTGAAATACAAGCGGAAGCCCGTTCGCAACATTCGTGACACAGACATTAGATTTAAAAGATGTCTACCACAAGTTTTTTAGTGCAGGCGCCTTGCATCAAAAGTTCCGCAATATCTGGACAGTGTAATATACTCCTGAAACTGTTGTCCAACTAATGCAGCATAGCAAAAAATAAAAGCTTTTGAAAAGTGGCGATTGGTATATGTGGCGCTTTTGATCGTACACAATGAAAAAGCTGAATGGCCTGTGAACTTCTAAGAAGTAAGGCTTGGCGGAAATTACGCGCGACCCGAAATTTGACGACAAAACATGCTTGTCCTCGTTTCAAAGAAACTACTTTAGGGTTACACAAAGGCCCTGGAAAACAAAAACCATGTATAAATATATATGCAAAATAGTCATCATTTAATACAGTGTTTCAGGCTTAAAGGTAAATTTACGCTTAGTCAACAAATGGTGCCAAAAATTACATAGCAAACAATTATATGTAAGTACATACTTTATTATATGTACACATGTATATGTATATAAATATGCAAACATACTTACAACTACTTTCTCTCACCTAAGTGAGAGTTGCCTAAACGGCCACACAAACGAAATCAAATAGTAAAATGGCGTCAAAATGAAACTTTTTAAAGCGTGAGCGTAGCGTAAAAACATTAAAAATCAATTAAGCGCGCAATTCAGGCAAAATAATGAAAATATCGTAACTAAAATGATTTTGATGTTTTTACGTTTCTCGCCCGTCGGCTGCTTTAAAGAAATTCATTTAATTCAATTTGATGGCAAAATAGCTAAACATATTTGCACAATAGACCGAAATTAATACATCAACAGATCAGCTAACCGACCAAACCAACCAACCATTCAGCCGACCAAGCAAGCAAGCAAGCAACCAACCAACCAACCAGTCAAACAACCCATCGAAACCAAACAACCAACCAACCAAATAGAACAAGCTATTTAAATAATCAACGAAAAAAGTTTGGAAGGAGCCTCAGTTGTACATACATATGTGTACAATAGGGTGGTAACAAAAAAAAAAAAAATTTGAATGTAAATTGGATTTTTCTAAATGGAAAAAGGAATGCAGGGCCATGAAATTTTCATACATTTTCCTAGAAATGGTACAGCATTATGGAAAATCAATTTTCCCCGATCTCTAAAACTCTTTTTCTCCTCAGGATACTTCCAATAATAATACCCAATTGTTTATTTAATACTAGCAATTTTTGTATTGGTTGCCCCTTTGACATTTTTGGTTTTTGGGGGACCTATACAAAAAAAATAAGTTGGTATCAAAAAATCTTTAAATAAAGGATTGGGTATTGTTATTGGATGTCTCCGATCAAAAAAATTTATTTTCAAGAATTCTATACCATTTCTATGAAAAAGGGATTTTCTCCATGTAAAAAACATGGACAATTTCATGTGCTTTGGAACAGTTCTATATATCCCTTTTTTCCAAAAAACCAAAAAATACGGGTGCTTAACATTTTAAACTTTTTTCCAGCATGTATTTTTGGACCACCCAAATGTACATACATATATAGGTGGTTGGGCGTGCAGGCGCGGTGAAGGGATATTGTTATGGCATTAGTGTAATGTTGTAATGAAAACGCATTGGAAATTTAAATACCATTACATACATATATATACAAAATAAACAATACTTATATGCCACAGTGGCGAATTTACGGGTGAGGTGGGGTTCGCAGTTCAAACTCGCGGGTATTTTATCGAGAAATTCACTAGAGGTTATAATAGTACGACCCACCAGTGAGGAACTAGTGAATTTAACAGATATAATGGATCACCAGTAATGCTGTTCATCACCGGTCATTAGTACTTAGAATACGTCGGCCTAGCGAATTCCTCGGCTACTTTTCACTAGTAAATTACCAATTAAAATAGGGTGCTATTTTGCTCCAATCTTCCACTTTTTTTTTTATTTTAACTCTTCCAGTATTTCTATTACAGAAAGTGGTACTTAGTTATATCAAAATTTATATTCAAAAATGCAAGTTCAAACAAGTGTTCTTGAGCGCAGAAAATTCCGTTTTGGCATTGCTGTCCAAATTAGTATAACAGCAAAAAGTGAACCTAAAAATAATTTTATTGACCAACTTGACGGTTTTATCCATATTTGCCATGCACATACCTAATTTTTAAGAAAAGTTTTTAAAAACTTTTTTAAGTCCATTTGTGCAATTTTATTAGGCAATTGGGCTGTGTGACAAGTTTGAGCCACATCGAAGGCAAAAATTATCTTTAAATCAAATAGGCGATAAAACTTTAAATTCAAACCCCCGCAGTAAAATCTTGGATACGTTACTGTATGCACATATGTATGTATGTATGTATGTATGTACGTTACATGGCATCTGTGTAAATACTTACAAATGTGTACACGCACTTATTTGTGTGTTAAAAGTATATTTTTTAACTTAATTATTTTAGATTGAAGCGCACGAGTGACGTTTAAATGTTTAATGTAACATTTGATCCTAATTCACTATTAATGTGTAAATCTACTGCGATTAACAACAACAATAATAGCTATTTATATGTATGTCTTGGAGTTGTTGTGTAGTTTCACATGCGTATGTAAAGTTTTGGATGTGGTCATGGTCGAGGTCGTAACAAAACTGCAAAAAGAACTAATGTGTAGTACAGAAATGCGTTGAGAGATTACTGCGAAAATATTTGCACCATAATTAATTGAATAATGTCAATACAATTTCCACACGCGTACGTACCCAACAAAAAACAAGTAAGAAAGTCTAAGTTCGGGCGGAGCCGAACATTAAATACCCGGCGCAATTATTAAATATATGTTTTCCACCTTTCCGAAAACTACCGCTACACGATAAGCCGGGGTGTATAAATTTTAAGTAAATTAGCGTCCTTAAATTTCGAAATATTGAAGTTTCAAGCATTACTGAAATATACCGTTATATTAAAAGCGGTCGTAATTTAGTCCGATTTCAATAATTTTCA
>NW_016157132.1:663485-672856 GCF_001687245.7 Rhagoletis zephyria | reverse complement strand
CTGATCATTTATGTATACATTTGTCTATATCTATCTCGATTCGTTTTGCCTGTTACAAACAACCGTTATGTGAACAAAGTTATAATACCCTTGTGCACAAGTGCGCTCGGGTATAAAAAAAAACACGATTTCCACAGAAATGAAAATGGGATTGAACCAGGCGTTGGGAATTGCTTACCTTTTCGTTTCGAGAAGGCATTACTTTAACATGGGCATTTCATTGGCCGCAGGCGCTTACCGGCAGCATTACCTTCGAACGAAAGGAGAACACTTTAGGGAAACGAAGCATCAATGCCTTACATAGAAACGAAGGTGGAATGCCTAGATATGTACATAGATACATTAAGGTGGTCCAAAAACGTATGTAAAAAAAAAAGTAAAATCGCTAAGTAGTAGTAGTAACTATATTTTATAGGTCCGCCAAAACCCCCAGAAAGTGCCAGAAAATGTAATGGGGGATAAATATAAAAAAATAAAAAATGGTTAAATAAACAATTGGAAGTCTTTTAAAGAGAGTCAGAAAAATATTGATTTTCAATAAATCTATACCAATCTATATGAAAAAATGACCTCTAAATATTTGTTGATTCAAAATAAGAAATGGGGGTATATGTTTTTCAGTATGGAACAATCCTAGGGCGTGAGAGTAGAAAAATTCCGACTTTACTTGTTTTGGACCACCCTAATATATAGCATATTAAATTATATTATATATTATTTGTGATATGTTATTTTTTTTTTTATTTTTTTAGAAAATCGGTACTACAGACTTTGGTAAACCCAGTCATAGCGGCAGCCAAAATCCTTGCCCGACACTCGCTATAAATCGCGACCTCCGTAAATTCAGAAAATCTTCCTTAAAAAGAATATATGTATGATGGAATACGCACTTTTTTATGTTTTGAGGCGAAAACGAACAGCAAAGCAAAACAAAATAGTCCGAAGATGCAAGATCTTTCATTATTTATTTTATTTTTTTGTTTTTATTATTTAGGATTAATTTGAGAGACATGTAAATTTTTGTTAGAGATTGATTTCCGTATCCACGAAAACCGCGGTACAATTCTGAAAAACGTTGAAATCGGCGGGCTCGAGACTTAAATATTAAATTTCAGAATGGGCGGAACCGGGTTTGAATATTTAGTCCCGTGCACATCTCTAGTTTGAAACTTATTTTTTTTTTATATAATGAGAAAATTATTTCATAAGTCACAAAACAAAAGACAGTAATTAAACTTAAATGAATTTAGTAAAACTTTAGCGTGTACATATCTAATAAAGTAACTTAAGGTATGTTGAAAAAAGCTGATGCAAAAAACTTAAGGCAACAAATTTATTTTGGAGCAGAAAGAAGTTCATAATACTAGTCGCAGAAATAAAATAAAAGCCTTATTTTGACAATTTTATTCTATATATTTTTTTTGTTTTATTAATATTAAATTTTTCTTTACAAAAGTCTACAACATTTTAATGCAATTAACTGCATGTAAATGCGCATTTCAAAATTTGTACCAAAATTATAAAAACTCAAAAAATATTCACCAAAAATTTCAAACTATTTATTCAGAGTATTTAGAAAAATTTTACGTATGCAGTTTTATAGCCCATTAAATTATAGTAGGATAAAGTGCAAAATTTAGGAAGCTACAGAATGACGTTAATTTTTGCGAATTTGTTTTACGATGCTGGGATTTTTCTTCCATATAAAAAATTGGCAAGCATACTTTGTGGCAGCAAAAAATAAAAAATAAAAATCAAGGGTATTTTGTAGCCACTTGAAACTTGCACTTTATCCTACTATAATTTAATGGACGATATAAAATTTTTCTAAAAATTCTGATTAAAAGTGTTTGAAATTTTGTTGAATATTTTTGGAATTTTTTTAGTCTTTGTAAAAATGTTTAAATGTGCATTTATATGCAGTTAATTACACCGTGCGAGAAAAACAAAAAAAAGTCAAAACACGTGAAGAAATCAATATACCAACGCAACTATCGGCCTTATATAAAAAAACTGCGTTTTTAGTTTTTCCTTTGACGTTAGCATCTTTTTACAGGACTTTATAATTTCGATTCCAAAATTTATGATTAATTTAAGGACGTCATAATTTCGATTCCAGGACTTTATAATTTCGATTCCAAAATTTATGTAAAAAATTTAAAAAAATGTGTCTTTAATATATATTTTTTCGAAAATAAATATAGCATTTGCAAAATTTCAAGGATATTAACCATACAATTTTAAGAGGACATTTTCAATACCTACCCTTCCTTATACACCAAAAACTTTAATCTGTTTTAATTCTACAGATTTTTCTTCTTAATTTAATACCCATACTGTTTTTCTACGTACATTGCACTGAAGTTTTAAAATCATTTTGATAATTACTCGCATTTTTAAAAGTTCAAAGTCGTTTAAAAGAAGTCCTGACGCCAGAGAGGAAAACTAGATATTAAATAAACAAAAGAAATATAGCCTAAACTGGTCAACATAAGGCGTTTCTATAATTGCAACCAGTGCAGATTAAAAATCTTGGAAATCCCGGGGCTTCTAACCGCTACACCATATACCCTCACCAATGGAAAAATATGTACGAAAGGACATCAGGAACCAAAGTGGTAAATATCAATAATTGAGTGTACCATGTACATATGTATGTGCATACATTGCCGGCAAATGTATGTAGACGAAAATACTAATTCGCATTAAAAGGCATTCAACTTTCGTATACAAATGTCATCCACTGATTGCACTGAAGGAAAGTGAAGGCGATAAACTAACACAATTTTGTGATAATTTCAACCCATTAGTACAGATGTTGCTATGTACATACATATGTACATATGTGTGTATTGTTGTTGCGTTGATGTGTACTTGTACGATTAGACGAAGCAAATCAACAAATCAGCGAATTAAACAAATTTTACAACTTAGTTTGCATTGCCAAACACTTGTGATCACAAGCCCACACAGCCCATATGAACGAACGAACGAACGAAAGGATTCGAACGCTCGCTTGACACATATGGCTAACATTTCATGCGGCCAGTAGCCGTTGTACTCAGCAACAACTATTCTCTGTTTGCATGCTTCGTAAGTCTCGAAAGTTTGTCTTTCAATTTCGGAAATGGTATTTGCACAGCACATTGAACAACTCAGCGAGTGACAGGCGGCGCACAGTGTATTATTTCCATATTTGAGAAAATTTTAATTCAATTATTTTATGTCGCCAAATTTCAAAACAAGGTTCAAAACAAGGTTAGAAACGCCTGATAAAGACGAAACAATAACAACTACAAAATTTAAATCAAAGTATAGGGCGGGACGGGGTTTTATTTGGAAAATTACCAAGCGCAATGTTTAATTAAGAAATTTAATTAATTAATTAATTTAATTTGTCGGTGCTATGTGATTTATTTCGAACTTATTTTTTTAGGTATGTTCTTTTTAGTGAATATACATTTTTGGGATTTTAGTAAACTATGACTGAGTACCTATTTCATGCTAAAGTGAAACGATGTTAACTTAAATTTAATTTTAGAAATTTATTAATTTAAGTTTAAATAGCCAAATCTTACACCTTGTGTGTGTATATATTTACTATATATATCTATATATACATGTATATGTTCCTATGTATGTATAGCATTCGTCAGGGAGGACGCAACATCTCACATCCGCCCATCTCATTCCATTTATACTTTTCATTTGTCTTCGAATATCTCCACATCCTTCTTCACCAGGATATAGTTCGACTAGTTGGACTTTGCATAACTGTCAATACGTTGACGCAGTTCTACTCAAGAGTTGTTTTAAGTGCCTGAACGTAGTAGTAGCGCTTAACGAAATGCTTTCGAATCTTATCCACAGAATAATTCACAACAAGCGAAGAGTTGCATACGTTTACATATGTTTACGACTGTGTTGGTCGATGCCTAATGGCAACCGTTGCATCTATCCAGTCCAACAGCCTGGCAAACAAAATGACAATTGACATAGAAATCGCATTTTAGCCCAATGCCCCAAATTCTAAAATTTGCACTGCCACTCAGACTTATGGACTTCTTACTGTACTGAAAGTCGCGTTTGCGAGCCATCGGCCGTCCACTTGGCTGCTTGCTGTTGGCATCCGACACACTTGTCGCGTAAACGCAAATGTTTGACTTAGGAACACATGGAGTAAGGCGGAAATCGCAGCTGCGAGGAGAACGTGGTTGCGACACGCTACCATGGGACTGCACAATACTATTTACTTACTTGAATATGTATGTACAGTGGTCGAAAATATTATAGCCGCACCACGTACTGACAAGTTTTAACAATTTATTATTTTTTTATTACTTTTAAGTATAGTTCGTTCTTTAACAACACACGTATAAATCCAAGTTTCAAATTTGTGCAATTTTTAAACAAAGATTCAAACAAACTTTCGTAAAAAATTCCGAACTTTTTAATTAGATTTCATAGCAAGGTTTTGAGTATGTATGTCGTTTTGTAGCCATTGAATTCTAGTGGAATAAAGTGTTTCAAGTTTCAAATGGCTAAAAATTCCCGTTTATCTTACAAATTGTATATATCGAGGGCTTATATTCAATACGACTTTACTGCAATTTATACAAAAACTACTTTTTGATGTTATAACTACATTGACCAGATTTCTGTGGACAAAAATCGGGACATTTCTAAAGCATCGAATCCATACAATTTTGCTTTTAGAATAAAAAGACGTAACACCTTTTAATACAGTTTTATTTAAAACAGAGAGAAAAAACTTGACAAATGATCTCAAAATTATATACACACAATACATATATAAGCAAATCTCACGAGTTGGTTTTTAGTGTCACTCCCTTCTTTCGGAAAACAAAAAAAAAACGCTAAAACATTCTTCTTGCATTTATTTCAATCAATGGAGTTCCAGAAACAAGTACAATGAAAAATATATCAAGTATTTGAAGAATTTTGGCCTTAAAACGTTTTAAACATTTTTTCATTGTCACTCGAAAAAATCGTAATATATTTTTTCTTAATAACTTTGGGAAGTTTTCAAATATAATGCTCATATTAGAGCCAGTGGACGTTGCCACGTTACCACGAAATAAAAAAATGGCATTCTGCCATTATTATCTTTCGCAGCTATTTTGCAATTTTTGAAATTTTACGATTTTTTTTAATTTTAATAATTTAAGTTACTTCAAAATGTTAAAATTAAACGATGCAAAATTTCTTCTTGCTAAAACGAACGAATCTAGTGTAATAAGAATGAGAACAAAAATTACATTGAGTAAAAGATGACTTTGATTTGAGAAACTAAAATTCCATTTTTACAATTTTTATTGATGCACTCGAAATTCAATCTAAAATTTTTATATACATGAAAAAATAAATATATATGTGCATAACGAATACTGTTTAAAAATCTTAAACGCCAATATCTAATCACTTTTAAAAGGCGTGCCAGTAAACGTGTTAGATGGCTGCGTATGGTGCTACCGGGCGCATACGTTACTTACGCAATTACGGCTATTTGAGAATGAGCTTTTTACTTTTATTTTTTTTGAGAGCTATCTAAAAAAAACGTTTAAATCAAAATTTAATATTTGTAGAACATTTATAAAAATTCGTCGAATTTTAACAAATCGATGGTTCTCTGCAATAACGACACAACTCAAAATTTCATGTTTTTGATTTATATAGCGGATTAGGTTTATATATAATCATATTTTGTTGTGGCAAATCGGTATATGCTTCAGTAATTGTTACCAATCCGACAACGGCGTAGTTTCGCCATTTTTCACAAAAACCGAAGTAGCCAACGTTGCTTTTATCTGGGTACCGGGACAAATCAGAATTCATGGCAATGATATGACCGACAAGATGGCTAGAAACGGGTCGGCTCTGGATGTCTAAGAGGCAGAGGAGGTTCTTGAGCTTCTGAACTTTATCAAAGGCAACATATCTCAGCACTGTAAAAAGATAGCTAATAGCAGGTAAAAAGACTTTAAATCCAGTAGGGTTAGCAAGAGTTTGTGGGCCAGCTACACCGCATTTCTCTTCAAACTGATCAGGAGGGACTTATCTCGACTAACTGCCGTTTACACAGGGATTGGGGTTGTTTAACTTGCGAACCAATCGACCGAGGATGGGCGAGATTTCTCGGGCTTAGATGTTGGGAGTACTGAAGCAGACATAGTATGTACATATATAGATCTTCGGTAGATTTCGCCAAATTTACCTTTAGTGAATTAGTTTGGGCAATTGCGCCTAAAAAATGTGAAACGTACAACATATCAGGTAGTCAAGCTGTATAGAATTCATTGACTTTTAGTAAATTATATTTATGTTTTTAGCCCCTTAGGTTAATACTCTGTTAGATCTAAAGACAAATTTAATCACGTTCAATGTATCTACGCCAAAACAAAATTGAGTTGTTCGTTTTGATCATTAGAGTGCAGAGTCAGCACTTGGACGTGTTGGTATTACCATCAGCACAAAAAACAAAACTAATTGTTATTGTTGGTAATGTTTATGAGTTTTTTTTTTCTTTTTTTTCGCCATGCTGGTGACTTTTTCGAAAGACACCCAACCTCACGTATTGTCGCAACGCCAGACACATGGACAAATGTTGCGAAAACAAATCGAAAACAGCGAATGAAAACACGGATGGGCAAAAATACTCGTACTATTAACAATAGGCGTTTTCCTAAACAAATAGTAGTGCAATAATAAAAAGGACGAAAATATTTGAATTTATAGAAGACAGAATAAGTTCGATCGCCGAGCAAGAAACATTGATTTTTATTAATTTGACTAGGCATCCCTACAAAAAATATTTTTATGCATAAATACTCCATAAAAAATTTGGTGCCTTTTTCGAGAGAAAAACGCGATTTTCCTTGGGTTTTAGTGATTTTTTAAATTCAAAACTTGGCAACACCGTCTTTCATAGCCTGCCCAGTTAAGACATATTGCTTTGTTTTCGATAGACCGGATTTTACTTAAGATTTCTTTCGTTTGGGATTTCTGCAGTGACCTCATTTTTGTTCTACGGTGGCAATTCGGTGCCAAAAAGCTTCACCTTTTCTGTCTTTAAAGCACAATTTCACAAATGATTTTTGGATTCCCATTAAGGTGGCATGTGGAATACAAAGGATACTTGCTTGCTAAAATATTTACTACCTTTAGAACGGTTCTTTAAAATACATACGTACGAACATGTTCCAACTTGCATAGCCCTTGCAAATGCTTTAAAACTAAGTTTAACATACAATATTTATGTATTTCCTCTGAAGAAGACCAATGGAACTGTCCTTCCAGGAGACTAGAAATTACTCAAATAAACTATAAAGACAAACTTTGTGGGGCTAACTTATGCACATATGTATGTATGCATATGTATTTGTATTGCATTTGTTTCTCTAAGTAAAAGTGTGTGCTGATGTGTCGCCAATTTATAACAGCCACTTGTCATCAGCATTCCATTCGCACGTTTCAATTAAAAATATCAAAATGTAAATAAACAAATGAATAAGTGACTGACTACGTTTCATTCACGCTTTCTCACGCTTAATTACTACTACTACTCGCATTGAATATGCTCAAAAGAATCAACACAAAGACTGCAAAAATGAAATTAAAATTGCATTCATAAGCTTTGTATAAATTCACTTATATGTTTGTATGGCAATAATAAGTTCTGTGTTTTGTAAAATTGATGAGCAGACACAATGAGGCGAGTTCTTTGTAATAAAAAAAATTCTGAATATTCTACAATTATAGGTATAATGTATAAAGATAAAAATGTGCATAGAAATGGACATACTTATAAAGTAAATAAATATCAACTTGTACACACTCTTATGCGATATTTACTTCGATACATATCCCTGCAAAAATCGCGACTACTCCATGCATGCGTGTAAAGAGTACTCCCTAAGGACCAAAGAGTACTCCAAAATTAACCACAATTCATATAAAAAATATGGTCCAATTAACATTGCGATGTCCTAGGGCAGGACCATATACTCCATCCCTGCATTACATCAGAGTAGCACAAAACTACTCCAACATATTAACAATGGCATTGTTGTTATATTTTTTCGTTTGTACACGCTTTTGTTCTTCACTTCTCAAATGCTTTTTCGAAATTAATAAAAACCAAGACAAAAATTAAAAATTACATGTTGCCTCTGACGGTATTCGAACCCGAACATGCTGGGAGCTAAGAACTAACAGCGAGCATCTCTACACGTTCAGCTACAGCCAGACATGCAAATGTGCTTTCAAATGCTCAACTTCAATCACGTTTCGTTAAAACACGAGCAGTGATCGGATAACAAACAATAAGCTGGCGCAGAGACACGAGTTGGTCCACTACAGCATGACAGAGGAACACTTTTGTAAGTACTCCAATTTACCACAAATAGACTACATGGTCCAACGATTTTTGCCGGGATACATATAGCGTTGAATGTAGAGACCCGCAGTAAGACGCCTAATAAAATTTCTCCACAAAAAGGGATGAATGGTGTTTCGTTATTGATATTTACAATGTTTTTCAAGCTAAAATTGGTTTGATATTTTTGAAGTGAAACTTCTTAATCGAGTTCGGAGATGGTTGCGTTAAATATTTAACACCACTTCATAAAATCTGTATTGTTCGTACGATTTTCAAACATGAGGTGCCACATAAAAGGGCTTCACCTGCAGATGTGCAGTATGGTTTTAGTCTTTTAAAGGGTTGCCATATATACGCAAATCAAATTCAAATTATTTATTAAGTTAAACTAATTATCCCAATATGGGTATCAAAAGAAATGGGTTTGAATAAGTTGTATTTGTTTTTTTTTTTTGTAGCTAAATGTAGGAGGGTTGCCACCTGTTTCAAAAGTAAAATTTAGTTAAATTATACAAAAGTCTTACGCTTAAAATACTATACAGTATAGAAAGAGCTTACAGAAACACAATTAAAATATTTTTGAGGTGCCTGAAGAGGGTGGCCACCTGTTTAAAAAGTTAAACTCAAATTATTGAAGCAAATCTTATTATTATAGCTACGTTATGTTTGCGATAAATATTTAACGCCACGGTACAGGTATCATATGACGGGTATAGAAAACGAATAGCTGCGTTAAACGCCAATTGGGCGGGAAAAGACTAATGCAAAGACAAGAATATAATCAAAAACAAATATAAAGATAAGATGAAGATGAAGATGAAGATGAAGATGAAGATGAAGATGAAGATGAAGATGAAGATGAAGATGAAGATGAAGACGAAGACGAAGATGAACATGAAGATGAAGATGAAGATGAAGATGAAGATGAAGATGAAGATGAAGATGAAGATGAAGATGAAGATGAAGATGAAGA
>NW_016157132.1:655584-661997 GCF_001687245.7 Rhagoletis zephyria | reverse complement strand
TGAAGATGAAGATGAAGATGAAGATGAAGATGAAGATGAAGATGAAGATGAAGATGAAGATGAAGATGAAGATGAAGATGAAGATGAAGATGAAGATTAAGATGAAATTATATATGTATATTAGAAAATAAGTACATGAGTATGTATATCGCACATTTCTTTTTTTCTGGAATTTCCTCTATTAAGTTTCACTTCTTCCGCGCGTAGGGGCTACACGCACTGAATTTTTTTTTGTTTTTTGTAAAAATATGGTTCATGCTTTAACAAAAACTGTATAAATCACACTTTTAAAGTTTATACAAAACTTGGAAAAATTCCAAAAAAAATTTTACCTAAATTTTGAGCTTTTTAACCAGAATTTTTAGAAATTTTTTGTATGTGGTATGTAGTTAAACAGGCTTATAAAATTCTTATAAAATAAGTGCAAGTTTTTAGCGGCTAAAAAACTTCATTGATTTTTAATATTTTTTTTTTTTTTGTTGACAGCATTTTGCACTTTTTCCCATATAAACATGCATTTCTTATGAAAGAACATGCGCAAGACCGCTTGCAGATTTAAAATAAAATTCGTCGCCAGTTTTCCCAAATTTTGCTATTTCTATGAAAAAACCCGTAAAAGCCGTAAGAAAAAAGAAATATTAAAAATCAATGCGATTTTTTAGCCGCTCAAAACCTGCACTAAACCTAAATAAGTTTGTTAACTGCATACCCAAAATTTTTTGAAAAATTCTGGTTAAAAAGCTCGAATTTAGATACAAATTTGTGGAATTTTTCAAAGTTCTGTATAAAGTTTGAAAGTGTGATTTATATAGTTTTTTTAAAAGCATGAACCATATTTTTATAAAACAAATATCAAAAAATATTGTAAATATTAAAAACGAAACACCATTTATCCAGTTTTGACCGCCACTGTATATATGTACGTTCATAAGTTCGATCCCTGTGCTAAGTAACATCCAAAAAAGAAAAGTCTTTTCTAAGAGTGGTAGGGAGTATACTTTTGCCATGAAAAAGGTTGTCACAGAAAAGCTATTTGCTGTTAGGTCCTTCCATTTGTTTAATGACATCAAGACGCACAGACCAAATTCGTGGATAAGCTCGGTCAAGCACGTAGAAAAATTTGCATGCACCCAAATATTATTATTATTAGCTCTGCACGAAATTTAAGAACGAAATGAGTATCCTTACGTTCAATAAAAAAAATTCTTTAAAAGCAGCTTCAGTGGTCTTTTAAACGGGTTCCAGAATATGAAACGGTCTTGATCGAAAGAAAAGTTCCGGAAGATAGACAACATTAAAAAAACCAAGTGTTTCAGAAAGGAAATTGGCAAAAAAAGTTTACTTCTCAGATTCTTTTGAGCCTAGAAATAAAATAACAGACAGCCGGACTGAAGACCTAGAAAATACCAAAAGGTCTAGCTAAAAACCCTGACATCGCAAAAGAACGAGTTAAATTGGATGAAACACATTTTTTTACTTCTACGTAAACAGCGACGAAAGTACGATTTAGTGATCTTGTCTCAGCTTCCTGAAAAAAAATTTCATACAGTCGTTTCTTTAGCGAATATCGCAGGGGATAACCTTGTTTAGCAGGATGCTCTTGTGGCAACTCATTCGTGATCTACAGTGACTTACATAAGTCTTCACGTGTCGACTTTTTCTTAATATTCCCAACTTTTTCAGGTTACATATTTTGTGTTATTTTTCTACAAAAATTTTGCCACTTGACAAAAATTGTATAGGCTATAAAACTGCATACCCAGTAGTATTGTAAAGATTTAGATTAAAAAGCTCGAAAGTTTTATGAAAATTTGTTAAAATTTTTTAAAAAGTTTTAAATTGTGATTTATAGGGTTTTGGCTAAAGCTTGGACAATATCTTCATAGAAAAATAATAATAAAAAAAAAAATACTTTAAAGACGTTGTGAATATTAAAAAAAAGAATGAACACGTGAACACCAGTGTAAGTTACTGTATGTATAAAACAGAACATTATTTCAATTCCCTGGCCAATTTTCCGCAATTTTTTGCATTCAAAATGTTAGCTTTCGACCAGTGCCTAAGAAACCGGTTTAGAGAAGGCAAACAACTCTCTGAGATTTTTACATTTTAGTGGTGTTGTACATAAATTTGTATCGAGAATGAGTTCAGCAACCCACTCTTTATCTGTCAAAATGTCCAAATCTGTACAAATGCACCAATCGCTTAATTAGGCCTTGATTTAAACTGAACATTTGAAAACACATTTACATGTTGTGGCTGTAGCTGAGCGCAGAGATGATTGCTACTACTTGTTAACTTTCGGGAGGAAACGCGTTCAAATGCCGTCGGATGTAACATAAAATTTTTGATATTTGTTTTTTTTTTTTAAATACGAAAAAGCATCTGTGAAGTGCAGAACGAAATCACATTCAAACGAAAACATCTCCAAATAGAATACGACTAGCCCAAATCCTGATAACAAAGAGTGAGTTGTTGGACCGGTTTTTTTTCCAATGCCACGGCAGTGTTAAAAATGGGAGTTGAAATCATTGACAGGGGAATTAGGAGGGACTAGTAACAATAGGGACTATCCGAGGGATAACGTAGGGTTTGTACGAATTGCTGCAGGGTTCTTATGCCTGCATGAAGTATCTATTTTGTACCACTTTTATATCAACTCGCTTTCTTATTTATCTGTACGTATTTCATTACAAACTTCTCAATAGATTTTTTAGCCACCTTCCGATGAGTTAGAAACTTGAAACTGTATGCAAGGGCTTTACCTGTAGATGTACAATAAGGGTTTATACTTATATGAAAAGGGTTGCCATCTAATAAAAAGTTAATTCAAACTTTTTAATAAGTTAAAGAATTTGTTTAAAAAGGGCTGCAAACTGTAAAAAAATTCATTCAAATTATTTAATAGGTTAAATTAAAAGCTTTAATTTCCAAACTACATGAATAAGGGTTCAACTCGGTTTAAAAAGTCAAATTCAACTTGAACTAAGAGAATGTATGTGTGTCAGGCACAAGAGGCTAAATACGGTTTTAGTTTGAAATTATTTTGAAGAGGGTTACCACGGGTTTAAAGTCATTTTTTTTTTTAATGTGCACAAATATAAAAATCAACTGTTTAGGTCATATGGGCATTACTGATAATTAAAAATTTTGGAGCATGTTTTTGTTACAATCTTTAAAATTCATATTTTAAAATAAGTTGATAGCACCATTTTTAATAATAAGCAGAAGCGAAAAACATTGAAATAGAAGTTGACAGTGAGTGATATTAGCAAAAAATAAAAAAAAAAAATAAAAAATTGTTTAAAGTATTCTTCCACCTTCTGCCATAAAAACGCAAAATCCTTATCCCTAATCAAAATTAAAATACCGATTTTTTACATTTCACTCTTTCAGTAAACAGAACCTAATCCAATCAATTGATCCTCAACTGACAGTAAACTGCAAATGGCAACCATTGTTCGAATGACAACTGCGATTGCCTTACTTTTCTGCTAGTTTTGCTCTATATCTTCGCCTACTTATAGAAATTTTTTTTTACAAACTTATTCCTGAATGTCCTTCTTGCCACGAGAGTTATATTGAAGAATGAATCGACTTTACTTATAGACATACAAATAAACAATTGTTTTGTGTTTTGCGGGAATTCCGCTTGCTTAAATCTTTTTGACTTGTAGTCGGAAATATTGGATTATCCTGTTTTCTTTATCGTTTGTAAATTTTTCATCTCTTACTACTAATTGATTGCATTGTTTCGTCGGATTTTGAGGGTAAACAATTTAGTGAAATCCAAGCAATAACAATAACAAGGGGAATAACTGCGAGTAGAAGCTAGGTATGTAGTTGCAAGCAAACGGAGTTTTGGAATTTTCGCACCGATGAAAGCGAAATTCCAATATACATACATAGGTGCATACTCGTATGTTGTAACCAAATTGGCAATCGGCAACTTGGCAAACTAACCGCAGGCAATGGAATTTTCTATTCGCAAATTCATATATGAGAATTTCAAGAGCCACTCGCTCAAAGGTATATACATATTCATACATACAACATATGTTTGTAGGTTAGGGTGGTCCTTAAATGTAGGAAGTAAATTTTTACATATAAATTTTGAGCCCGATTGGAGTCGGTTAAGGCCTGGCGCACAGGTGTTAGAACTCAGATTCCTCTATGGAGATTTAAAAAATTAAAATTATTATTTTTTTCTCATCTTATAGACAAAGTCGACACTAATATAGGCGAAGATATCGCATATAAATTTTGGCTCCAATTGGAGTCGGTTAAGACGCGGCGCACAGAGGTCAAAATTCGGATTACCCTATGAAGACGTCTTAACCGACTCCAGTCGGGATCAAAATTTATACGTGATATCTTCGACTACGGAAGTATCGATTTTGGGTATGAGTTAGCAAAAAAATTAATTTAAATTTTTGAGTCTCTTCAGAGGAATCTAAACTTTGTCCTCTGTGTGACACGCCTTAACAATCTCCAGTCGGGAGCAAAATTTGTATGTGAAATCTGTGACCTCGGTATTACCGATTAAAGGGGTAAGACTGAAAAAAATGCTCATTTGATTTTAAGGACCACCCTTATGTGGATATGTATGTATGTATAAAGCAGTATTTATTTATCTTTTTTTAAGTTCTTTAACAATGGAAACTCCGCACTCGTAAAGTCGGATTTTTGAAGCGTAAGATTAATATTTATTCACATAAAGAATATAAGAAAACTCCAATAAAGGTGAGAAGTGGAGACCCCGAAAATGTATTTCATACAAATTTAAAAGTAGCTTTTGTAAGTTAATAAATATTGAAATTTTTCGAAAGCCATGTCTTCCATACACATTCAACCCGCATAATTCCGTTTTGTGAAACTCTTTACATGCGTTCATAGTAGAGATGCACACAACCGAGGAACCGGAGCTTGCGAACCGGATTATTTATAGAACCGACTGGAAAAGCGGGTATAACAGAAATTAAACTCGAACACAACAAAAGTACCGAAAAACGGTTACGGAAGAACCAAAACTCGGTTCCAAAAGAACCAAAAATGGCCCCGGAGGAATCGAAAATCGGTTGCGGAAGAGCCGAAACTGGAACATGTACACAGTCAACGTCAAAAATATGAATACCCTGACGCTTTGACGATTTTATTTATTTATATTTTCCATACCAAACCAGCAGAATAATTTTTTTTTTTTAATTTCTTATAAAACTCGGGAAAATTCATGGAATATCAAAAACATTGTATCGAAATTTTCAACTTTTCCCCATTAAATTTTATTACAATGAGGTGCAAGTTTCAAACCTCTAAAAATTACCGTTAATTTTTGAAAATTTTTTTGTCAAGGGTGTTGCGCATTTTCCTACATATAAAAATAGATTTTGTTCACGCATTATATGCAAGAAAATGCGCACCACTCTTGACAAATAAAATAGTCATAAATTTTCTAAGAAATGCAAATTTTAGGTGTTTATTGAATTTTCTCGAGTCCTATATAAAATTGAAAAAAATTGATTCTACTGTTTCTTATAAAAAAACAAGTAAGAAAGTCTAAGTTCGGGCGGAGCCGAACATTAAATACCCGGCGCAGGTACTAAGTATATGATTTTCACCTTTGCGTAAGCTACCGCTTCATGGTAAGCCGGTGTGTATCAATTTTGAGTAAATTTGCGTCCTTAAATTTCGAAATATTGAAGTTTCAAGCTTTTCTGAAATTTTCCGTTATATGAAAAGTGGTCGTAATTTGAATCTGATTCCAATAATTTTCAACATTTTGCTTCTATGTGGCAAGCACAATAACCGTACCGAGTTTGGTACAAATTGGTGTAACGGTTACCGAGATACATATATGTGATCATAAGTGGGCGGTGCCACGCCCATTTTCCAAAATTTTACCATAAACGTATTTCTTGCTAAAGAAATGTTGCAAGCATAAATTTTGAGTAAATTAGCTTTAATATTTATTGGTTTATCGAAGATTTCGTATTTCTCCAAATTAACGTTACTAGTGTTCGCCCAGCGGTTGAAATTCAACCGATAAAATTAAGGATAGTTTATGTAAGTTGAATGAGCTAAAATAACATTAGTTGGAATGGCTTTAGTGGAGGGGAGTTTAGCTTAGTACTTGGTATAACATAACATAACCATAACATAAGAATAAATAACATAACATATGAAGCATAACACACCACAATATAACATCGCACACTCTTCAGTTGTATTTCCTTTTTATCCCTTTTTTCACCTCTATCTAAATCTTATTTATTTTGGTTCATTTTATGCCAAATGATGTTGCCTTTGATGCCACATCAAGTGATATCATGTCATGTGGTGAAATTGGGTGTGGTGAGCTGCGGTGTGGTGGAATTGGGTGTAGGAGTTACGGTGTGGTGAATTTAGGTGTGGTG